>NW_009260268.1:335635-346328 GCF_000687185.1 Egretta garzetta | reverse complement strand
GAGTTGGGCTTGTTCAGCCTGGAGAAGAGAAGGCTGCGGGGAGACCTGATTGCAGCCTTTCAGTACTTAAAGGGGGCCTATAGGAAAGATGGGGAAAATCTGTTTAGTAGGGCCAGCTGTGACAGGACAAGGGGTAATGGCTTTAAACTGAAGCAGGGTAGGTTTAGACTGGATATAAGGAAGAAATTCTTTACACTGAGGGTGGTGAAACACTGGAACAGGTTGCCCAGAGAGGTGGTGGAGGCCCCATCCCTGGGAACATTCAAGACCAGGTTGGTCAGGGCCCTGAGCAACCTGATGTAGTTAGCAGGGTCCCTGCTCCCCTCTAGGGGTCCCTTCCAACCCAAAACATTCTATGATTCTATGCTCATGCATGAATTTCCACAGCTAGAAAACTTTTCTATGAGATTTTTTTTAACTTTTTATGAGATTAAGTTTTAAGATTAAGTGTTATACCAGCTGATAGCGTGCTTTGATTTCCTACAGAAGGGAAGAAGGTTAAAGGATGTGTTCTTCAAGGATGTGGAACTTCCATGAGGTCAGATTCATGGAAAAGTAAATTCTAAGGAAGGACAGAAATGCCAAATTTGAGCCCAGATACACTGGTAAATTTCACTGTTAGCTCCACACGCTGCCTGCAAGTCTTACATGTGAAAACGTATTCAGCCTTCCAGATTTGCACTAGGTTTTTACTAGAACAGATGGCAACTACTGAATATTTTTGGAGTTTCTCTGTTCATTGCTGCAGAATGGAGTTTCCCTGGTTTACTCTTTTTCCCAATGTCATGCTGGCAGATTGATGCTTTAACTAATGATGCTTTACAATCATGTAAATAATTTTCAGCCACTCTCAGAAAGACATAATAGTATGGAAGTATGTTTTTTTTTCTGAAAAAAACATTGTTCAGTGATAAACATTAGTATATAAAAAGGACTAGGGTGAATTGACTACAGGAAAAGTTGTTCATGTCTTTATTCAAAAAGAATAAAAAATATTTCTATTACATACTGCATTTTAAAAGTAAGTTATCACCTATAAGCAGGAGTAAACTGAGAATTGCAACAAGAAAAATTGTTTACAGCACAAAATGCTGCTAACAATTTCTGAAGATATATTGTTTTAAATCTTTACAGCTTTACTATTTCTCATTTATTACAGTGTGAAATCCTGTGCCAGGAAAGAAAATATGATTAGGATGTTTGATATGTCTGGGTTTTTTTACAGTAAGATCATGAAAGTGTTACATTTTAAGTATAGCAGTTAGCTGCTTCTGACATATGCAACTTCCTGGTCTTCACTAGAGGAAAATTGTTTCTAGTTGAAGTGATCAACCATACTGAACCTAATGTACCTTGAGAGTTAGTTACGAAAGTCAGTGATTTAAAGGCCATTCAGCCATAAGCTAATGGTTTCCACAGTGGGATTATAGAAACATTGATACAGAAATCACTGAGAGGGAGCAGAGGAAATATGTGCATATAGAAAAAAACATTTCAAAACCTGCTGGCTATCCATGATTCTTTTTCTCCTCTTGTTCAGCTGATGCGCATTTGTTTTGAGCTCAACCATCATGCTTAAGGATATACAAGCAGATTCTGTGCTTACGATAGATGATGTTCTGAAGAACTTTTCAAGGTTATACGATTAAAAATATTATTTATTTTTTAGGTAGAAGAGGGAAAAAATAGGAAAGTGCTTCTCTAAGAAGAGAAGAATATGTCTTCTGGGTAACAGTACTCAGCTGGCCTGCCTTTTTTTTAAAGGGACTCAGTTTTATGTGTCATCTCCCATTTTTTTTCTTATTCATTTGTAATGTGACCAAGAGTGAAGAGCAGCCTAGGGAGATGATAGATGCCACCTGTGTACTTCCAAATAAAAGAAAACAGGGAGAAAACTGTATTTTTTAATTGTTTCCAGAACAACATATTAAAAAATACTTTTTTCTTTGGAACTCCAAAGTCCAAACTCTTACCCAGTTCCACTAACATTACCCTTTGAATTTAATTGTTGTTTAGAGATGTTTGATGGTAATTCAGAATATATTGATATTCCTGGACATTCAGGATGTAAATTTTCAGTATAAAATTCCACTCTACCTAATTAGAGTGTTCTTCATTAAGATTCAGTAATTATGATTTCTTCCTGCAAATCTACTGAAGCCTAACTGGACTTAAAGAGTAACTGACAAATGTCAGTTATAATTTACTTTTTTAACTTGTGACAGAAGTTAATGGTGCTTATGTTCCTTTTGTGTACATCATTCTCAGAGAGTTCAATTATTACTTATCTCTGATGAACGTAGAGGTCTTATTTATTACTTCAGTGCCATCTCTTTCTATATCCTCTTTCTTTTCTCTATTTTAAAGGTTTAAGGACAAGTAAAGAAGTAAATGAAAACATTGCGGCCTTTTTTGTGTTACTACTGATCATCAACATAATTTTCTTAGCTTTCTTATTTGAGATATGTCTGTTTGGATTCTTTTAATTTAACCTTATATCCTAATGAGAACATATAATTTAATCAAATGAGAAACATTACCATTAAGATCTAAGCATTGTTCACCTCATTATTAATGTCAGTGGACCTGCATGCTGTGAAGTATTGTACAAGTCCTAATGACATACTGAAATGAGTCTCACAAGGGTAGGAAGGCAGGATTATCATATGAAAAGTAAAGGTTAGATGTCTAAGCTAAATGCTAAATCACAATCATTGTGACCAGGGGAAATCCCCACCAAAATTGTCTTTTGTGAATATGGTTAAATGGAGGAACTCTGAATGCATTCTGAACAGATCCTGACTGTGTGTTGGGATGGGATCTGTATCCTGGCCACTGTGCCCTGCTGTTCCTCACGCCTAGCTGCGTGAGTAGAGAGGAGTGGGATGGCAGTGTGCTTCAGTGAATTCCTCAGTCTGATTAGCTGGGAACAAGAAGTGAAGATTACACTCTTCTCTGAGTTTAGATACAACTAGGATGCTTGTCCTAGCAAAATAAAAGGGTAATTTCTAAAGGATGTCTCAAAGAACAATCCAAATGTATTCAGATGTTTAAGTGGGAACATATATGTCACCGAAATCGAGAAGAATGAACCTCGTAACACCAATGTAGTGTTAGAAGGCAAGCATTCTTTATTCACGTCGCTGGATGCATGGGGGATCGCTCCACCTAACGTGCATGCATCAAGTGGCAACTTGCCCGTTTATATGTAGCAAAATATTACATATGTATGAAGTTTTTCAATATGCCTATACATATGCATAACCTGTCTCCGCTTTGTATTAAAATTAGCTTCAGGAGGTCATTTCCATAAGTCCCTCCCCACTGCGCCTGCTCAGTGCCTCCTGGTGGTGGTCGTCGGGGGTTGTGGGGATGAAAGCCGATGGCTCCTCTTCGTCACCACTAGTAACCCCTTGTTCTCGCGCAAACTCAGTTGCTCCTTGGCTCTTGCTCAAACCACAGGGTCGGTGTAGACCAGCTCTTGAGGTAAACACCTGGTTCTTATCAAAAAACTGTCCTTTGTAAGGAGCCACAAATCTTCCTGCATCAATTAGTTCTCATTCCTTCTAGTCTGGCAACCTTGGCAGACCATTATTATCTTTTTGCTTCATTCCCTCCCGATTCTCCCCGTCCTTGAATAGGGTTCTAAATTCACTAAGTAACTATACAACAGACTTTAAGAAGAACAAAAAAATCCAAGCTAGACACTACTGACTTTAACAAAGCAACCGCAAGCTAGACAATACTAATTTTAGCAAAGTAACAGCAAGCTAGACAATAAGGCCTAAATTTTATGCATGTAAGCTGTTTTACATTTGGGGTCTTTTTTACCCTTAGGGTATCATATAGGTATAACACAATGCCTCGGAGTAGCACTGAGTGAGAATAGATGGCTTAAGTATACCTGGCACAAGCATGGTGGTTCACAATGATGTAAAGTATTTTTTAGTTCACAGTACAGTATCTAACACCAGCATGATGCTCTATTTCTGTTTATTGACCCTGTTCCCAACAGTGTGAAAATTACTCCTAATCTAATTTAATATAAGAAGAAAAAGACAGCTAGATGTTATTTTTATAAGAAAGGGAAAATTATACCTAATCATTCATACATCTATCTAATGCATTAGGTAACATAATAACATCTATGATAGAGTGAGTAAAAAGCTACAAGTGAAATGATCAGCAGATTCTTTATTTTTCTAACATCTCTATAGATGAAGTCAACATAATCAAAGTAATCTGTCTCATCAGATGCAGAGATTTAATCATTAAAAGAAAGGAAATGATATTGGTAGTATTTCAAAAAAGCTAGCACTGTTTATCAGAGCTTGGTTTGCTACAGCCTTGGATTTGTCTGAAAGTGGGTTTTGCTGAACGCTTCAGCTAGACTTACCATACTGGATGCACAGACGAAGATATTTCTTTTGGAGTATAGGGCAATCAAGCACGGTGTCCTGCAGTCCCTGGTGCTGAGGGAAGAAAGCAAAAATTTTGGAAGCTTATTTAAAAAGGGCGTCTTAAGGACCCTGTAGCCTCAGAGACCCATAGACTCTCCTTTGGGCCTAAAAGGATTTGAAGAAGCTTTGGGGAATTGCCAGGGAGAAAACACTGCAGGAGGGCAACCTTAATCTCTAGTAATCAAGTTAATGGTCAGAAACCAGCAAGGCTTTTTATGCTAGGTAAAAAGATCTAGAGGAGTTGGGCAGTTTAAATCCTTCTACATACAGCCTGGAGAGAAAATCCCAGTGCATGGATGGAGTCAGACAGACTGGGAGATCTATTTGTTCTGGGAGATATGGGCACAGTGCACTGGATTTCTGTAGTTACTAGAAAAAGGAACAGATTCCATCTACTATGTCTCTGGTGGTAGAGCTACACAAAGATTTTATTAACTTTGGAATAATTTATTTTAATAAGAGACAGAAAAAGTTACCAATACAATTTGTGAACTACTTATGGTCTTTATTCAAAGGGTGTAATGTGAACTCATTTAAGGATAACTTTTTTTAATTTATGCATTCCTATGCATACCAATTAGCAGTACAAATTACAACTAACTAATCTGTAACTACTTTTGTTTACTAAGTTAATTATGTACTTAACAGCAGGACTGACTGAATGTTAAATCAAAGGTTCTGTAGTCCAGGACAGTGAGTACCTATGGTTATGTACAGTGTATGTTTCTCTTGGTATAAATACATAAAAATAATGAAAACTGATATGACAAGAAGCTCTGCTGAAGACTTACTTCCAAAAAAATCTATTTCTTTTTGTCAAAGGGTGAAAAAGAGAAAGTTTCAAGATCATGTGAAACAGTGACATTTCAAAATCAAAGACAAACTTGGGCTTTGCAAATTCACTGGAGTTTTAAATGTGGGAAAAATCACAGGAACACCTATGAGCTAGAATTATGTGCACCTCTTTTAAGACTGAAGTATTTTGAAGAAATATATGGACTCCTTCATCTTCAAGTAATAGATTTATGTTTATTTTACTTGTTGTTTGCTTTCTGCTTCTGTTACAAGCTAGTTCAGAAATAAATATATTCTATTTTTCTTGAAGAAAATGTTGCTAAAGAGATTCTGTCTTGAAGCTAGGCTGTTGGTATTCATTACAAGTTTTTTCATTGCTAAGCATAGGGTTTATGAGCAAACAAGTTGACTAGATACCTTTTAAAATATTCCTTCACATATTCTTAAATATGATTGATTGTAACCTGTGATGATGGAGTTTATAAAACGATTTCATATCTATGTCCTGGCTTATTGCTTAACCTATTAGAATGATATTAGGAAAATGAGAAATATTTTCCCAAAATCACTAATGGATTGAATTTTGAGGGAATAGTCCCCATTTTCTTCTTGAAGAAATTTTACATGCAATTTCACCAAGAAACAGATCAAACCAAAGCTATATAGAAAAAAAGTTGCTACTACTTTTAACTGGTTTAAATTTCAGAAAATCCTGAAGAGAGGCCAAGGGTTCTTTCTTAGGAATTCTCAAGGGATTTGATTGTCCCAAGTGGATTTGTGGCACAGGGTCTCCTTCCCTGTCAGCAGATCTCTCCATCTGAACAGCCACACCCTTTATTCGATCTGATTTGGAACTGTTACTGTTGCAGCAACCTTGCAGCAGTGCTGTTAAGCCAGTTTATAGATAAATCTCTAAAATATAGATGAAAGACTAAATACACAGAATTCTAAACAAGAAAAAAAAATTAGTGTAGCATTATCCTTGAGGGAAGTAAATGTTTGAAATGCAATGTGTTTATTCTGTTACAGCTCCTTGAATTCACAGACGTTAATCTCTTCTGCTCCTTTCAGAAACAAGGATCCTTTAAATAGGATATCAAATTTTGACTCTCCTCCTGTAGTTTATCTGTAATGCTCAGGAAATTAATTATATCTCTTTACGGAACAATGCTGTGTATTTCAAAGGCTCATTCACTGTATTATTATCATACAGTAAATGGAAAAGTACACATTTATAGTAAACTAAAACTAATAATTACTTCAACGTTTAGAAAGTAGATGCGATTTCTTTTAGTGAAAAGATTTTTTTAAAAATTTTATTCTCCTTTCTTTAACTGTTCTTAAGCTCTTAGCAATGAATATTAATATTGTTAGTCCGATAAATACTGAACTAAAAAATTATCACACATGAGGTAGAAATTATTAAAGTAACATGAAAAGAAAAGCTCTGATTTTTTCAAGAGGGAAGGGTAACTTCTTTCCCCTTCCATCCTATTGAATGACTTTGATATTGATATTTCACTGACAAGGCTTTTACTTTCTTCTGCAAGTCAAGCATCTGATGTTTAACCTCATTACTGAATAGAGGCTATCTGAAATAACTCATTACTAACCAGTATTAGTATTTTCCTTCCAAGTTCCCATATCTTGATGCAAAATTTCATTTGAATGCAAAACCTATATTATTTATTGTCATATTGTTTAATAAGTGCTCTTCAGTTTTAAATTGTCCTCAATGGTTTCATAAAAGTGCTGTCTTAAACTGCACTAGCAGCTAACCTCTGTTAATAAGGACAGAAAAAAATAATCAGAAATGTCATGCTTTCTTTTTCCCTGGCACAATTCAAACAATAGATAACACTGTGTAAGACACAGAAAAGACTTTTATAGAAGTATGTTCTTCCAAACAAATCACAGTGGGCATTTTAAGCAAATTTAACAAGTAGGTAGAATAAATATGGTGCTATATGATACATATTTTATGAGTCTGCAGGCCCTTACATAGTTTTTCATAAATTTTTTAATCTGTGCAATTTTCCACTCCAATAATTTACAATGAAAAATGTTCTACCTTTAGAGAAAATTAGTTAAAGCACTGAAAACCATTGTATGAATAAAGAAACTTTAAGACAAAGAAAATAGATTTTTTTTAAAATGAAAAACCAATTTACATACTTTTGCTAAATGCTTCAAGTAGAAAAGTGCATAAGCAATTTAGGAGTGCAAATTGTCCTGGTTTGGTTAGGACTCATTGTAAATTACAGTGATGTTTTAGAAAATGCTCCCCATTGGCTACAAAACATATTTAGGCAGGAGTCCTGAAACTACTGTTGTAGATAAGACAAAGCATATCAAGGCTTTCATGGGCCAAACATAATACAATTCAGCTTTTCAGTGAAAAGCAGGCTGACTTGACTGGCTGGTGTCCTCCAATAATGTGAAGGAGTTTTCTTTATTTCCAACTTCCAGTATTCATCCTGAAAACTGTTTGTGACGGGACTCTGCATAAAGAAGTGTAGTCTACTTGTTCAGAATAAATTCTGTACTAATTTAGGAAAAAGTGGACCAATGGCAATCATTTACTAATGTAAAAAGTTTTTATTATAAATCTATTCCAAATTACTTACACTTACTGTATTTCAGATTGATTACGGTGATGAAAATCTCAGGACCCTATTACCTGTGAAATGAGAAATGCAGAGCAAAATTCCTTCTAACTTTAGCATGAAGAATGGGATGGGTTTTTTAAATGGTCCTGTGTACATGAGAGCTTGAATTGGCTGTGGACTTCTCTAAGGTTTAATATAAAGTTGCAGACTGCACCCAGTCATGAAACCTGATTTTTCAGACATACCCCGTGTAGCGTGACAGGTCCTAAATCAAATCCCATTTCTGCAATGTGTTTTATAATAAGAAAACCATAGAAACCGCTGTTTGAACACAAGTAATAATATAAAAAATAATTTATGTTGTTGCTGAGATAGAGAGAAACTCTGTGTGCAAAGGGTTAACTATGAATATTCACCTGTGGTAGATTAGTAAGGTAACACATGACCCCATACAGTGGTAAATGCACAGTAGATTGTTGATATGGAGTCATTTGCTTATATTTTAAAACTAAACATTAATATCAAAATATAGTAAGTGTATAATAGAATAATAGAGTTAGTGGAATAGAAAACATACTCAAGAGAAAGTAAGGATTGTTTCAAGATAGTGAGCATCCTCAGTCTGGGAGTTGATTTTTGTTTATTACTTATGTTGTCCTAGTGTTCAGGAGTTCTTGCTGTTTACTGGGGCCTTTCACGCCTAACAGTATGGAAGCAGAGCTTCAGAGAGTTTGCAATCTTAAATATTTGTTAAGTGGTGCTATGTGAAAATATAGAGACTCTAGAAGACATGGGAGCACTCAGTATTGGTTAGCTACGTAAATAATTCTGTCAGTACAGTGCAGCCTAAACATACTGAGTTTTTGTAGGTGTTACAAAACTGGATGTTTAAGTAGAATTAAAGGGAGAATAATTAGTTAGTTACAATAGTATGAGAGAAAGCACAGAAGTGTTTGTTAGAAAATTCAGAATCATAAAGCAATTCAGGTTGGAGTGAGTGTTATGGAGTCATCTAGTCCAACCCTCTGCTCAAAGTCAATTAGTAACAGATAGGTTCTAGAAATAATGGAAATTTTGAAAGAGTTTTGGTACTGAATTAAAAGATGTTGGTTGTGGTTACAAAAGGTCCTGATGGGTCTATGCCTTCAGAGTGAAGACACATTATTTATGTTTAGTGTAAAAAAACATGCCAGCTGGTGAAGGGATGTAAAGGAATAGGTACGGGGCCAAACAAACAGACTAGAAGAAGGTTCTTGCTGAAGCAGTCTCAAAGGATAAGAGAGGATTAATTTAGTGTTTGTCAGTACCAGATAATTGGGTGTTGCAGTTTTTGCGACATGACGTAAAGCCTGGCTGTGAGTATAGGTTGGGTAGATGGACAGAGTGAGCCATATGCCAGTAGTACTGCACAGAAAGGTGTCTGTCAGAGGTGGCTGCTGAAAGCATAGCCTGAGGGTCAGCAGAGGGCCACTGAAAACAGTAACTGGGAAAAGATTAGGAATTATTGAAGGGTTTGCAAGAGCACTGCTTAGTCATATTCACCTTTAGTTGATGACTAGACCTCTGTGAGGAGGTCTTAGAAGCAAAGAGTAAGATTTCAGTTCAGAACAGACACACAGATCCTTGAGTTTCTGCCATAAAGGTGGTGGCTAATATGTGGTGATCAATGGAGATCCTGTGCTAACACAGGATCTAATTATAAATTAATAAGATTGTAGTTTGTCTCTTCTTTTTGTTATGCCATTCTGAGAAATGGTCATATAAATTCTATTATAACAAGGCATTGAGTTCCTCGGCATTTTCACATAAAGACTTCCATGATTTCTGTCACGTTTTTTTTTTCCCATGTGAAGTAAAGACATTTTTTTTTTAGCTCCTAAATAACACCAGATTTATTTAATCAAAAAAAGTAATCATACAGTCAGACATAGCAATAAATTTCCAAGGTGCATAGAACTTACTGTTTATTAAAGTCAGAAAATTTTATCTTCTGAATTTTACTTTAAATTTCTATTACTAAATTTCTACTACTGAACAGAAGGAGCATACTCACTAAATATTGTTTAAATAAGAAGCAAACAAAAAAGGGTTTTGGAAAATCCTTTATCAGAGCTAAATAAAATAGTGTTATCCTTGGTAATATTGTCAAGTAGTACATGATTTCTTATTTGCAGACTTTGTTTTTCATAGAAATCATTGCAAAAGGAGACAAAGAGGGTTGTATTCTAAATCTTGTTTTATTTAATTGTTTATATCTTAATTTTTTTTATATTTTTAATAATTATCTTTTGAAAAGGCATTTCAAATAATTTCAGAATGTTCCTTATATGTTCTAACGACGGAGTTCTATACCAATTTTTTAACTTCTGTCGTGATTTAACCCAGTTGGCAACTAAGCACCAGGCAGCCACTCGCTCACTCCCCCCTCCCTCAGTGGGATGGGGGAGAGAATCAGGAAGGAGAAGAAAGGTTAGAGCTGTGGGCTGAGATAAACACAGTTTAATAAGAGAAAATAATAATAATAGTAATAATGAGAATGGTAACAGAATATACAGAATGAATGACGCACAACACAATTGCTCACCACCCACCGACCGATGCCCAGCCCGTCCCAAGCCGCGATCAGTCCCTGAGCCGCGATCACTCTCCCTGCAACCGACCGACCGACTAACCCCCCCCGAGCATGATGTTATGTGGTATGGAATAGCTCTTTGGTCAGTTTGGGTTAGCTGTCCTAGCTGTGCTGTACTCCCAGCTTGTTATGCACCTGGCCAAGCAGGAGAAGCTCAAAAAGTCCTTGAGTAGTCTGAGCACTACTTGGCAACAACT
>NW_009260268.1:303234-335600 GCF_000687185.1 Egretta garzetta | reverse complement strand
ACCAACTAACCCCCCTGAGCATGACGTTCTATGGTATGGAATAGCTCTTTGGTCAGTTTGGGTTAGCTGTCCTAGCTGTGCTGTACTCCCAGCTTGTTATGCACCTGGCCAAGCAGGAGAAGCTCAAAAAGTCCTTGAGTAGTCTGAGCACTACTTGGCAACAACTAAAAACATCAGTGTGTTATCAACATTCTTGTAGTACTAAATCCAAAACACGGCACTATGCTAGCTACTATGAAGAAAATTAACTCTATCCCAGCCAAAACCAGGACAACTTCTAAACAAAATCTGAAGTTTCTTCTGTAGCAATCAAGTGGACAAACTTGTCCTGAGTTCTGAGTCAACTTGCATTTCTTCCAGCTCTCACATTAGCTCAAATAATGATTGGCAGCATGTCTTGATATATTATACTTGCCTAAAGATATATTTAGTTGATTTGGCCAGCCCTGTGAAACTTACTTTCATTCTTGTAGTTAAATCCTCATACTTTACCTGTAACCTTTCTCTTTGATATCTCTTTGTGTATATTAAGTTATTCAGTTTAATGTGAGTATAACCAAAATATTTCTTAATCTTTCTGCCCAGCCTTTTTTTCATTTAAATTCTTCCTCAGTTAGTATGAACAGCACCGTAATCCTGTCTGTAATTCAGACCTGTAGCTTGGAAGCTATCCACAACTCAGACATCTTAACACAACTATAGAGGAAGAAAAAAAATAAGTAGAAAAAACATGTCTATGGGAAAGGATAGCATGGAGAAGGTCTGGAATTTGTGCCTCTTTCTTGACTTCTTTCCTTGCTTGCCTCTGCTTCCTAGTGCTGCCCATTTTACTATCTCTTCCATTTTCTTTTGCCAACCTCACATTAACAGCATGCAAAAGTTTTGTTGTTTTTTTTTTTTTTTTTTAATAATCCTTATTTCTCTGTTCCGTACCTCTTGATAGAGTCATAAACTGTCTGGTGCCTTAGGAGTTTTTAAGATACAGAACTATAAGAATTAGAGATGTGCCACTAGAAAGTCCTTTCTTCTCACCTATTCCTCTGAAGAGACAAGTCTGTAAATTTTAGTATTTGTTGCTTCTCATTGCCAAATCTCAAGTTAGGACCTGAAAAAAAAAAAAGTAATGAAGCGGTTTTTCTTTCCTCATCTGTCAACTTATACTATCCAATCTTACTCTGCAAGAAAGAAGGTTTGAGATTTTCTCACAGATTAGAATCTTGCCAGTTATTTGCTGCTCTACTTACATTGATCATGTGCAGTGGAATATTTTGATACTGATAATTAATTTTTTATACATAAATTGGAAAAAAAAGTACAATTCTGTGCTGAACATCTCTGTTTCCCTTACCTCCTTCTTCAGGAATATATATGCTGCTCCATGCTGCTTTCAAACTTGCTTTAAAATCTGAAATTTGTATTTGGTCTTAACCTACAAACACTGAACATAACACACATGTGCAAAGATTTTAAAGCATGCTCAAAATTGAAAATCTGCTGCACTACTTAATGCATGAGTGAAAGGCATTTGGGGACCTTTCAACCCTTGGTTGATTTTTTGGTAGTTTGAAAAGTACTAAAACATTTTAAAGTCTTATTTAAGTAATCATATATGACTCACAATGTTGACAAAGATAAGAAATTTTAGTAAGAGGGTACTATTTTTAGATGACCCTAGAATGCAGTTGTGATGATAAAAGGAGTTGAAAGAGTACATTACAGCATTTCAGCTGAAAATACATATTTTTATGAAAAATATTATCAGGTTTGTCATGCCAGTGGGCTTTAAAATACATCACTGAATGTTAGTATGTAAAATGTTTGTGGTAATTAGAATCTGGGCTGTTCCAGAAGTTATTTTTGTAAGATCTAATTGTCATTCTTTGCCATTATTCAATTTAGCATTGCTTATCTAAAGGTCCTTTACATAAGAATATCTTTTTTGTCTTATTCTCATTAGAGAATTGTCTAGTTTGTTATTTTTTACACTTACAAAGTGCGCTGCCCTGTAGAGCATCTTAAATGTATTTTTTTAATGCAAACAGAACAGGGCAACCTGAATCATTACTTATTAAAATGAATATGATAACTAGTTAGCTAATAGGATGGTGGAGTCATTCTCTTAGGAGAAGAAAATTACATTGACAAAGCAAAAATCCAGTTACTTATTAAATAATGGTATAATTTAATGAAGATGAAACTTAAGTGTGAAAATATACATAACCTTATGCTGGTTCTCTCAATATTTGGTTCTCTTGTTTGTTCACTCATGCATTTAGTTTCTTTCTTGTGTTTATGATTTGCTTGGATTTTTGCTTATTTCACTTTTATAGCCCTTTTACACTGAAGTAATTTGTCTGAACTGTGGATTTGGGGTGAACAGTGATTTCACAAATTAAATTACTTCTCTATATAAAATATTTTTGTTATGTTGTCCACAGCTGATAACCTAAGTACACACATTTACATCTGTTACACTGTGTTCTACGCAGCTACCTACTTGGGTCTCCAACTCATCTACCTGAACTGTACTGAACTGTGGTAAACTCAGTAAATTTTAATATTTTGAGATTGGTATGAAAGATTTGTTCAACAACATTAACTAAAGCAGTAGGAAAAATGGGAAACAGCCATTAATTTCTCTTAATATATACTATTGTGCTAAATTAATCTTGTGAACATTACTCATGAGGGCTTTCATTTTCTGACCAGTATAAGCTATTTTATTTCTTACAAATCCTCTGTATATTTTCAGCTCGTAATTTAAACTTCTGAAGTTCATATGCTCTGACTGTTTGTCCAGTGTGGTCAATAGCTTGCTTCATAAAATTTCTCAGTGCATGATTACACCAAGAGGAATCCTCAGTCCACTATTTTCTTTTGGCAGGGACAGGTGGAATTTGTATTCTAGTTTCACATTTTCCATAAGGGTATCAAAATGTTGTTCAAGTTGTTATTATATTTCTAAATTACTTTAAAAGGGAATTTAGCATAGGATTTTTAGGTAAAAAAATTAAATTAAATATAGTGAGCTACACTCCTATCTAATATTTTATTCTCCATTATTTTGTAAGCTAAGAGCTTGAACCTGTAGATGTATTTGAAGGTGAATGATGGCATCAGCAGGCATCTTTCTGCAAGGAACTTAGTTAACATATTTTGCATAGGATGTTTATGTATTAGGATTGTAAACATATAAAAGATGAAAAAATTTAGAAGAAAGCACTGATGTCTCACCTCAAGCTATTAAGTCTGATAATATTTTCCTTCTATATATTTGAAGTGACCCAACCTCAATTCTGTGGTGCCAGTTTCGTTTTGTGATTGATGTACAAATACACAATGTTCATCAAACCCAAATCTATTAGTCAGAAATTAAATAAAATTCACAATTTAAGTTGCTACCAAGAATTATTGCCCTACAACATAGAAAATAAATATTTTTCAACTACTTTGCCTATGCTCATTTTAAATACTATCATGTTTTGTGATACCTGTATTTCTTAACCTATTTAAGGAAGTGTTGTGTTTTCTGTGATACAAAAGTTGGTTTTATTAGATATCTCTAATTTCTGTTCTTATAAAGAGATATTTTATAGTTGTAGGGATCAATATAACATCTGGCAACCGTTGTGCATTTGAAAACACAAGCAATTTATTTAGTGACCTGCCTGTGAAAGCAGGAAAACACTATCTGCAGTGTGCAAAAAATTTGATCTTTGATCCATAGCAGCAAGTTGCATCAGACACATGGATTCTCTACAGCTCACAAAGCGATGAAAGGGTAAGTATTTGAGGAAGGTTTTTTTTACATTTGGGAATGTGCTGAATTGAGATATGGAGAAATCTTTGTTTGTAACTTTCAATAAATATTGTCTAGGCTTGCTATTTTGTTTGTTTACATAATAAATCATATGTCATCATGGCAATCTTTTGGTTTTAAAATGTCTTCTTATATTGGGGTTTTATTACTACCGTTATTGTATTATAGTGGAAAAATACAACTCCTGATAAGCAGATGCACTGAATGGTCACTCTCGGATTGTGATTCTCTTCGTACAGCCCATAGTAACGCAAATATAAAAGGAAAGATGCATTATAGCTCATGTACCTTGTTGAAAAGTGCCAATAGTCACACATTTTCCACTGATGTGGTATAAGTTCTACAGTCTATAACGGGGAATATCTTACCCACCAACTGAAATCATAGCAGTTATGTTTCAGAATGCATCCATGGCCAATTTATGGAAAAAAAATAAAATTGATTCTGCAGAGACAAAAACGTCTTGTGTGCAAGGTCTTAGATGGGAGTTGTTTAGATCTGCTCCGGTGCCTTCTGTCTTGAAAACAGCACTAAAGGAATGGTAGAGGCTGACTGCTGATGAATGAGTAATTGTTAGGATATCCTGTAATTTTTTGCTACTTTTGCTAAAGGAATAATCAATATCATTAAGCTTAGAAGGTCTCCCTGACACTCTGATTCCTCTCCACGTTCCAAAAAGTCCAGGCTAAAAGCAATGCAGAAGGACGCAGTCAGAATCTGCTGGATCCCATTCAAATAGTTTACTTGGATCCCATTCAATTACAGCAAAGCCCAAATAAGCCAGACAAAAATCTGTGCACTTATTTTGGAAAAACATCATTATTTCAGTTTTCAGTCAGAAATTACTTACTGATAGATATACCCATTAGTCTAACACATGGGTCTATCTGTAAAATAGGCCACCAAGCAGGGAAAAAAATGTGCTTACTCAGAGGACTAGATGATGAAAACTGAATTTCTGGGGTTTTTTTATGTCATCTGTAATTAAGTTGTATGAATATACACTCATAGTTCTGACATGAATACTTCTGAAATTAGAAAGTCATAACAGCTCAAAAGACTGGATGAACTAGTAATGAAATAGGGAAGATTGATGCACAGAATGATAGTTTGTCAATATAATGTTGGGATGGGTTTTATGTAGCTGGAAAGACAAAGAGAGATAAAAAGCATCCTGAAGCAGAATGCCACAAAAGACAAAAGAAGAGCTTGAAAAGCAAGTATAAGATATTATATATTTTCTTATTTTTGATACTGTGCAATAAACTATATCACAGTTGTTCCTACAAAGTGAAATGAAGGCTGATACATTTTCCCACTCTCATTGTATTTCTGTATTAGGACCACAAACTCATGCTTTGATACCAGTCTCATTCTATCAACAGTGTATATTTCTCCACAGTATCTGATCTAACAGGAAATTCACTTTAGCACCCTCTTAACATCTCCAAAGGCATCTTGTTCGCAATGATTGCTCAGTAATATTTCTTTGAAAAGGGTGCATAGCTGGAGCAAATAATATTTGCATCTGGTTAGAATCTCTGAGTGAATTTTCACACAGTGTGACTGCTGTGTAGGTGCTTGTAAAAACCATGAAACCATCTTGTGCCCAGCCTATTGCCTGACATATTTTTTTTCTTATCTCTAAATAGGCTGCATCACATACAGACACTTTGATTTATGTTATCTGATGTCATACAATTCCTTGCTTCTAGTTTTAGACTTTTAAATGAACCTTAGCATCAGATGCATCCTTTACCTAGAAGGAAAAAGGATTCCTTTTTGACACATGAAACTCCATTTTCCTATCTTCAGTGCGGGCTTCAAATGGTATTCCCATTGTAAATAACCTCGAGAAGCACCTGGTGACCGCTCGCTTTGCAGTCAAAGATCACCATGAAAATATTTTAGGTTTCGATGTTGTAAACAGACAGACCCAGCGCCTGCCGAAGGGCAGCGTGTGGACCTTTGGCTCCAACGCCCAGCCCGGCCCCCGCAGGGATCGGGAGGCTCTGGTGCAGGCGCTGAGTGCAGCCCCTGCCCTCCCCGAGTCCAAAATTGCTGCTGTACCACAATACCCCATTTCTGCTGCGGCAGGAGATGGAGTTGCTGAAGTCATAGCTGAGCTGAAGAAACCACAAATCATCTGCAGAACCCACTTCCCATGCAGCTCATGAGTGGGAGGGAGGTGGCCTTTAACTATTGATTACCAGCACAGCCCCTCCAGCAGCTGCAGCACCCAACATTGTGAACTTAACAGCTACTTTGCAAGCAGCTGCACCCCCTCGGATGGCAGCCCTAGATGTAAAAGATACGTTCTTTATGGTTCCCTTAAAGGAGGACGACAAAGAGAAGTTTGCTCTCACCTGGGAGGGAATACAATACACCTTTAACAGACTCCCACAGGGGTGTAAACATTCACCCACAATCACTCACCCCGCACTTACAGAGCTTTTACAGGCGGTCTCACTCCCCCAAGAAGTTTGCTGAACTTTTACAGACAGTCTTGCTCCAAGGAAGTGAAACTGCACCAAGCTATAGCTGATACCCTGACTGGAGGAACTTCCCCTGGAGACGGTAGGGGAAGCGGCAGCAGCAACGTGGCAAGTGCTAAATAAAACAGAAATTGAGATTCCACCGGAAAAATGTCACGGACCAAGTAAATAAGTGAGATTTTTAGGTACTTGGTGGATAGCAGGCAGTGCAGCGATTCCTCCAGGCACCTTAAGAAAAATCGAAGAGCTGCAAATGCCCCGATCCAGGAAGGAGTTACAGAAATTAATAGGAACTTCAGGATGTTGGAGGAAGCATGGAGGAAGTCGAAGGGGAAGGTGAGCAAGCGAGCAGCTGTGGGGCTCAGCTGCCTGCTGGGGTTAACCCACAATGTCCAGGCTGCACGCTCTCACCTTTCGCTGGCCCTGGTGGCTGTCAGTACCCTCCTCCAGGGGACTCAAATCGCTAATGCAACACACAGTTGCCATCCCTTTTTCCCCTCCACCACCCTGGTTTGGTTCTTTGCAAGGGATGGTTTACCAGGATTGTACCCCAAAAAACTCTGTGATTGCGTGTGTGTATGTTATTCAAGCCTTAAAATATTTCAGTAACAATGGTGTAAGTAAAATAATAATCACTGGGTTTACCTGTAAGAGAAAGGGTAGTCTAACTATGGATTTATTTGAAAAGCAGACTGTGAAAAACTCACATACTTTACTATGAGTCTTCAATTATGTTCAGTGCTGCTTTTAATACAACCAAGGTTTTGTTTTATTACCTGGGGGAGTATATATGCCTTGGTTGTTCTCAGAGGAAGCTGTCTTTGGAAAACTATAAACTGCTAGTGACTGAATATATTTCTGATCCTTATCTTTATTTTAGTATGATTTTTTCAAGGTCAGCCTGTGTGCCCTGAAATTGCTTTTTTTAAACTCAGATCCTCATAGCTAGCTTAGTCTAAAAGCTAGAGACAAAATAATTGGGATTTCTGGGACTTAGTGCAGAAACAAAGATGTAGTGTTTACAAAGAGTTGGGAAATTAAAAAAAACCTGTCAATTCTCAATCTTTCATAGAAGACTCCTAAAATAAAACCACTAGCTATCTAGGACTGCCTGATACGCAAACAGAACAGATCTTAATGTTTTTCCCAAGTTGTTTTCTTTATGTCTCCAGGAAGATGCTGCATCTGTCGATCTTCCACCTGCAACCTTTCTGGCAGTAAATGTTCTCTTTCTTGTAAAGAAATGGGCAGAACTCACCTTCCCCAGTTCCTTCAGCACATTTAAAAAGAGGTTTCTTTACAACAGCATATTATAAATTATTTTATATTTTATTTTTATAAACATAAATAAATATCTCTTATTTGCAAGGGAAGCTGAGTCATAACCAGATCTCTTGCCCATTCCTAGAAGAGGCTTTTTTTTAGCCTGAGGACAGAATTTCAGCCAGGCTGCTACAACAGCCCAGCTCCAACAGAGTGATGCTGAAACAGAAGTGCTACAGACAGACGTTCCTCTTTTTTTAAATTGCTTGCATTGCTAGATCTGGTGTATATGGCATTGGAACTTTCATGCATGTGCAGGATTATAGCCATGTCTGAGGGATTTCCAGATACTGGAAATTCATCAGATCATTGTTTATATGGAATTACCACTTGCCACCTGCGTAGTCTTTAAATGGTAATTCTAAAAGAGATGAGGTAGCTCAATATGGAAGAGGGCCTGTAAGGAAGTTTGACCTGTTTACCAGCCAAGTGAAGATTAGTTTGTTTAAATCCTGAAGTGATGCAAAAATTTATAGTCAGCGCTTTTTGCAGACTGTTCTATTCCTCCTAACAGCTATGACTTCCTGCCATAAATATATTTAAATATAATGTAGGCAGGATAAGCAAAATATCCGTACATGATAAGTCAGACACTTTTTAGATGGATTATAAGAACAGTTTTGTACACTAAATCTACAGCACTTTGCATTGTAGGTAAGTGGGTGATTCTTTTATTTCACTTTAGCTTAAAGAACTACAAAAGGCAAAGACCACAGACAAGTATTTACAATTACAAGAAAGCAAACATACTTGTATTCCCCACGCTATTAGAAATAAATGCTCCTATCTGCCAGCCTTTAGCAATGAACCTTACTCTATTTTCTGGTGCTCACTTTTTGCTTTTTTGTGTTTGCCTCTTGTAAACTGCAAGAATGTATGAAAATAAATTAACAATGTATTTTCTTCTCACAGATGCAATACCTGAGTGCAAAATAGCTGGCTGTCGTTGGGGTTGATTAACTGAATAGACAGAGAAATACAGGTAATGGTATTAATATTAGCTGGTTTAGAATGTACATATTTTAATTTCTCTGGATTGGCTATAATTTTCAGCCCACTGAAGTTCACTGTCCATAAAGTCTTTGGTGCTGAAACGCAGGTGAAAGCAGAAACATTTTTTTTAGGTGGAATCTGTGAGTTAGGGAGGCCTAGGTATTTCTTGTAGTACCACCCAAATTAAAGGCAACCCTACATTTGAGTCATCTACTCCAGGGAAAAGGCTGTCTTAAAATAAATGAGGTCCTTGGCTTTTGGGTTGTTTTTTTTATTTTTCTGAGTCCCCCTCTCCAACGGCGCATGCAAGGGATGTGAAAATAGCATCAGACTGGAGAGGATATTAATGAGAAAAAAAATGGAAACGAAGGTAAAAGTGTATTCCTATTTACTAAATATCAGCATGTAGAAACAAATGTTAGGCTTTTTTATTCGAAAATGAGAATTAACTTTCTGTGAGAGATCTGGATTAAGTTACTGTAACCTTGCAGCTGGCAGCCCAAAGACTCTGCCAACAAGAAGTTTAGTCAGTTTTTTCTTCATCTTGGATTACTTTGTCCACTCAGAGTCACTCCACTGGTGTCCTTTTGTTTTTTTACTGAAGTGTTTCGAAGTCCTTCTAAAGGTCTAATCTAACTTTCAGCGATAACAACATGAAGAAAAAAATGCCTGGTCTATAAATATGTTTAAAAAAAGATGTCAACTAAATCTTAGCTGACATAGGCATATGTCTACTGCATTTACTCCAGTGTCCACAAGTTAATTGTTAAAGTTTTATAAGCACATTCATTTACTTATACAGCAGTACATCTTGTTGCTGTGTTTGCTAGAAAACAAAGTGAAACTTACTGTGCATAAAGTAATCTCATAGCCTGACAGCATTTCTACTCACTAAACTTGCTGAAATATGTACGGGCCTTATGTCCTAGTCAAGAGGCTAGAACTGCTTGTTTGCCCTGGCCCCTCAGCTTAAAATCAAACAAAAAACCACAATGTGTTCTGGTTCTTTTCTTCTGTTAAAAAATTTGGGTTAAGTCATCTGTGAAGGAGCTATCATATCTCCTTTAACTGCTGCCACTGGTAACATCCAGAGGAGGAGAGTCTTTACGCTATGTTCAGACACGGGTTGGCAAAACTCCCAGTGATTCCTCTTCATGCTGGAACAGGAATTTTTATACAAGCATATTAAATGAAAACCTTACTCAAAAATGCATTCTGCTATATAGTGATGCTATCAGAGAACAGCATGTCATATGGATGAAACTTGTTCATTTGTTGGGCTCTCGCCATTTCTAGGGTTGCCATTTTAATACTTACTAGTCTTGTTACAGTTGGAACAAGAGCTCAAAAGCAAGGGCAACGAGAAATAAGGATTCACAAAATGAAAATGTCATTTATACTTTTCATACTGTATGTTTGCCATTTCTCTGTCACACTCTATATTTGATATCTCTCTGAATTGATTTTGTTTATCACAGTATTGTCCTTCATATGTTATGTTTGAATTACTAATTTCTTTTCATGGTAGATGATAGAAATGTGTAAGAAACAAAAAATTACAACTACCTATGGATGTACAAGCCACTTGACACAGACCCTGAGCTTTTTCTGATGTTTGAATGGAATTTCCTAGCATTACAGTTTGTGCTCATTGCCTCATGTCCTGTCACTGAGCACCACTGTGAGAAGAGTCTGGCTCCATCTTCTTTATTCCCCCCCCCACCCCTGCTGATGTTTGTATACATTTATAGGATTCACTGACCATCCTGTTCTGAAGGATAGTCTCCCACCCATTTGTTGCAATCAATTTTCTCTTTTGTGCAAGGAGTGTAACACCTCTTATATTTAATTCAAGAACTTATTATTAGTCTAGCTGAAATCTCTACAGTCTAATCAAAACATTAGAATTAGTCCAGTTGCAGTGTTGTTAGGACTTAGAGTTTTAAGGAAATATAGTTCAAATTGTATCCACCTCTTTCTCTTATTCCTCCCTTCCTTCCACTGCCCCTCGAGTCCCGAGATTAGTGGGTTTGAGCTGGTGGTGGGCAATGGTGTGGGAAGTTGGCGGCATCTCAAGTTCTTTGCCAGAAGTATGATGTTGATGCTTTCTTCATTCACATGTGAAAACCTGCCTGAAGTTGTTTCTACATGTTGCTAACACACTCTACACCTTACTCTTTCTTCCTTGGTTCACAGCTCCATGGTGCATCAACTTTTGCTATCTATGGTATGAGTTACATACTCTTCTTGGTTTTCTTTGTTATCCCCAACACTGTTTTTACTCACCTCCCAGGGCTGCATTTCTTTGATAACCAGTAACTGACTGCTGGTGAGTAGCATTGGTGAGTTTATAAGCCTGGTGCCTCTGGTAGCCTCCTGTAGCTGTACATTCAAGGCTCCTGCTATAATCATGTCTCTGTACTCACCTACATTGCGTTTTATGCTGCAGTCAGGGGCAGCTCGTTCTACACATAATAACTAGTTGCTATTACCAGCCATCTCCCACAAACACCATGTATAACAGTAAGTGTTATGCTACACACCTCTATGAAGCTAAACAGATGCTAAAACAAATTTGGCAATAGTCACCAGAGTGTTAGCTGCTGCTACAAGCTAAATCACAACTCCTGGCAGGCCAAGACAAGCCCAAAGTCTGAGATACCCTGAGGCTGTGTTGTTAGTTTAACAGGTCATCTGTGGCCAGGTACAAGCAATATTTACTGGGTTACAAGGACACAAATCTTTCAGAAAACATTTCTGAAACATATATGGCTCTAAAATAGGAAAATATAAAGTGTTTTGTTATTTTTCTTACTTTTTGTTGTCTTGTTTTAGAGTTTCATTAATAAACCCAGTTCTTACTTAATAACAAGGTTTGTAATAAAGTGGAAAAAGCCTTTAGCATCAGAAAGTGACACCACTTATTGCTTGACTTTTGGCCTTAGCAGAAATCTGATTGAAATGTTGTGGATATCTCAGTGGTAACTTCATTTCTGTTGCCGTCTTCCTTTTTTAAAGCATGCTCTATTTATTAAACCAGGCCCCTATTTAAACTTGCAAAATACAAAGGTGAACATTTATTTCTGCAGCTATGCTGCATCATCCTTCATTTTTCTCTGTACTGTTTGAATTTCTTAAGTGATAATTCTTTGTGTCTACCCATGTTATGTTCTTACTTTCTAGTTGTCCTTCTGGGGGTTTGCAGATTATTTGTTTCTACAGCTGCAGTAAGAACTAAAAATACCAAGTTAAACAACAAATAAATACACTACTTTTCTTGTCCTAAAAGCTATAAAACCTAGAAGAAGTCCTTTGCAATTTACAGTGTTACAGTTATTTTCACTTTGGACTGTGTCTCACGTGTTCTAAACAAATAGAGAAGTTGAGAATTAAACAAAACTGTTTGGTTTAGATAGTCAAGCAAGGAAACCCTCCTGCAGCAAGGATATCTTTAGTCCCTTGGGATTTTTTTTCTGGGCCAGCAAAGTTTCTTTGGAACCTGAAGATGGGAGATCTTACCAGATGAGAGAAGCAAGTGAGCACTGACCTCCAATATCATGTGTCATGGTGTGCAGTTTAATTGGTACAGTGAAGCTAACAAAAATGAACTACATCCATTGAAGTAGACTATGTCATAAGGAAAATCAATACATAATTCTGAATTCTGCCATAGAATCAACATTTTGACAACATTTAAAATACAAAGTAACATCAACTTCTAAATGGGCCCATGGACATTTCAACTTATCATTGATCTTTATTAAATACATAGTGTATGTAATAAAAGCAATGGTAAGCAATATCTCTTATGCCTTTAGGTGGCTCAGCATAAGATACAAAATTAGCTAGTAGTAAAGATAAGAGATAGTCAATTGGATTCTGGGTTTTTTTTTAGTGTCTGGGGTTTTTTGTGCAGAATAACCAAATGACTGGAGTATTTGTCACTGATCATCTCTCCTTAACTTTCTCTAAAGCATTCTGTCTCATGATAGCATACCATTAAAATGCCACTCTAAAGAAAATTTATGTTTTTAAATGTAAGGTACTATCACAAAAGCTTTGGCCATAGCAGTAACTCTGGTTTGGGGGGTTTTGACCATCATATTAGCTATTTAACACAACATTTGTACTTGTGTGGCTTTTTCACCCACTTTTTTTTTACATAATTTAAATTTAAATCACAGGATACCCACAGTAAGCAGCATTTTAAAGGTTCAGAGGGCTCTGCCTTTGTGCTTCCTGCCATTGAACCCAGTTGTTAAAATAGCTTCTGCTACAAGTTATGATTTTTTTAATTCATTGCTTGTTTTAAAGAGACAATCATTGAGCATAACTATGAACAGAGGCAATACTGTGTATGCATCTAGTATTTTGTTATCTCTCTTCTGTGCCTCAAACCTTGTTACTTTTCTTTAGTAACCTGAATGACATTTGTTTTCCTTTAATTAAATGTGCTGGTTTTGGCTGAGATAGAGTTAATACTCTTCATAGTAGCAAGTATGGGGCTACGTTTTGGATTTGTGCTGAAAGCAGTGTTGATAACACTGGGATGCTTTAGTGACTGTTGAGCAGCGCTTACACAGAGTCAAGGCCTTTTCTGCTTCTCACCCCACCCCACCAGCGAGGAGGCTGGGGCTGCATAAGAAGCTGGGAGGGGGCACAGCCAGGATAGCTGACCCCGACTGACCAAAGGGATATTCCAGACCATATGATGTCATGCTCAGAATATAAAGCTGGGGGAAGAAGGAAGGGAGGGGCGTTCAGAGTGATGGTGTTTGTCTTCCCAAGTAACCGTTATGCGTGATGGAGCCATGCTTTCCTGGAGATGGCTCCAAATGAAAAGGCATTTTTCTTCTAAGTTTTGATATTGGAGAAAGATTTTCTCCTTTTATCTACTTCCTCATATTCTGAAAAAACAGGGCTGTTTTTGTTTTGTTGTATCAGGATGAAACTTAATTTCTCTAGCTTTCTCCTATTTCTGGTGATAATTTTGTGTATAATTCCATAAACTTGTAGATAATATTTTAAGTAGTAAGTATTTCAGGCAAATGAAGCTGTTCTCTGGAATAGTCAATACGGTTATCTGAGAGCGCAATATCTCTACATACATTTGCAAAGCATTTTATTTTTTTTTAAAACAGCATAGGCTGTTTTTACTCCACCTATACCAAAATCATCACTTGTACCTCTTCTACTTCTGATATCAGAGGAACTTTCTGTGAATAACATTTTCTCCTTTGGGTCTCAGACACCGTGTGACCTTCTGTTATATAGCGGCAACTAATCTGCAGTGAAAGGCTTGTAAAGATGTAGAAAATAAATGGGGGAATAACAACTGTGTGGGAATTGGTTGCCTAGGAGTAGAAAAGAGACCACAGTTACTAATGGGAAATTGCAAGATATATCTTACTTTTATATTTAATGCCCTATCAAATATGGAAAAACTTGATCACTAACTTTAAAGTGCTTGTGCTGTAATGTCATTCATCAAGTCTTACAGGTAGCAAATTATTATTTTACATGTAGGAAGGTACATGTTATCCCTCTTAAGACAGAAAGATTACAGGGAACAGAAAACAGTGGAACCTCTCTTGTGCTCCGTTTTGCATCCAAATACAGAAAAAAAAACAAGGAGAAAATTTTGCTGAGACAGTAGATTTCAAGCCTGAATACATGCTCTGCTATGCACCATTTTTTGTGCTATATAGAAATTATCATTTTAGAAGACATTGATTAATATATTTTAATTTAAGGATAAAAGTGTATGAAACCTTACAGCTTTAAAGGTTTGCTAAAAATTATTAAAAAAAGAACACTTTTGGCTTTCTGTCCCATTCTTAAAAGTTTCAGAGCAGGGAGATAAATTCTATTCTGTATACAGTGATGCTAGAAAGCAGAGCAACAAACCAACAGGTTGCTGTTGGCCCAGGGTGTGGGACTGCTTCTGTGCATTGAAACCAGTCATGTGGCTTAAGGAGAAGAAACGAAGCCCCCTGCCACATGAGGAAGCTGAGGAGGGGTCACCTAGAACAGACACAGACCCATCAGCTGACCTTCTGCTTAGACCATGAACTAATTTAGGAAGAATTTAGGAAGAAACAGCCTATGAAGGAGAATAGGGTGATAAGCCTCTGGAAGAAAAATGACACACAAGAGAGTGGCAGAAACATAGGATGTTGTAGCCACTAGATTGCTCTGGCCCAAGTACAAAGTATAGTTTGGTAGTGGATGAAACTACTGAGGCAGGGGTGCTGGACCCACTTCTGAGACGTTAGTCCCTACACCCAGATAGTGTGCTGGGGAGGTCAACGAAAATACTTCAGTTTGATGAAGCCAACAGAAATTTATAAAGAAACTGAATGACACTGGCAGACTTAATTACAACATCTGACCCTGTGTCTAGCTAAGAAGGTTTTATTAGGTCATAAACTGTGACTTTTAAAGACAGGAAGATTTAATCATACAACGATTAAACCAAAATCGTTTTGGAGGAATTTTATATAGTAACTTGTGCGCCATTTAACATTAATACCCTTGAAGTCTAAATGTAATACAAAACATATGTATAGATATTTTATATACTTTTCTTGGCAGTACTGTCATTCCATTAAGTAGTGCAGAGAAGAGTAAGGGAAAGATGTCCTATTTCACTAGGCTGTAAAACTGATTGTTGGACGATCCTTAGTTCAGATTAGACCCACATCCCCACCCCTCTTTGGAGGAACAATGCTGTTGTATTTTGCAGAATTTGGAAAAGTACAAGGTCCTTAGAAGGGTAGCTTTAAGGAAATCCTGCAAGACATGGAATTAAAACAGGAATTTCAATCAGTTTATTTTGTGTGAATGTAGTGACCTTTCTGAATGCTTCAGTAAACCTTAAATATTTGAGGAAGGTTGTAGGCAGTGGATTTTGAGGGTTTGACTTGTTGGTTTGCTTTTGTATCATATTTCAAATATTTTGAATGTGGCTTTTGTTTTTCAACAGAACTGAAAATCAAGGTCTTTATGGGTTTGATACAGATTAAGAACCTGAAATTTAAGGGCACTTCAAATTTAATCCAAGGTGTTAATTCTGTAATGACCTCTTAGGCAGCATTAGATCCCTATAATTAAAATGCATTTCCACACTGCTACAAACTGAAAAGGAAACCAACTATTACCAAAAGCGTATCTACTTCTGCTGGTTTGTACTATGTGCCTGTAAGATATGCAGCTTTTTCCTCACTTCATGAAGTATTACAGGGTTTTTTCTACTCTTAAATAAAGAAGTGGCTGGAAAGCTGCCTGGCAGAAAAAGACCTGGGGGTACTGGTTGACAGCCGGCTGAATATGAGCCAGCAGTGTGCCCAGGTGGCCAAGAAGGCCAATGGCATCCTGGCTTGTATCAGGAATAGTGTGGCCAGCAGGAGTGGGGAAGTGATCGTGCCCCCGTACTCGGTGCTGGTGAGGCAGCACCTCAAATACTATGTTCAGTTTTGGGCCCCTCACTACAAGAAAGACGTTGTGTTGCTGGAACATGTCCAGAGGAGAGCCACAAAGCTGGTGAGGGGTTAGGAGCACAAGTCTTACAAGGATTGGTTGAGGGAACTGGGTTTATTTAGTCTGGAGAAGAGGAGGCTGAGGGGAGACCTTATCGCCCTCTACAACTGCCTGAAAGGAGGCTGTAGGGAGGTGGGGGTTGGCCTCTTCTCCCTGGTAATGGACAATAGGATGAGGGGAAATGGTCTGAAGTTGCGCCAGGTCAAGTTTAGGTTGGACATTAGGAAAAATTTCTTCACAGAAATGGTTGTCAGGCACTGGAATGGGCTGCCCAGGGAAGTGGTCAAGTCTCCGTCCCTGGAGGTATTTAAAAGATGAGGTTCTTAGGGACCTGGTTTAGTGGTGGGATGGCAGTGTTAGGCTAAAGGTTGGACTTGATGATCTTAAAGGTCTTTTCCAACCTAAAGGATTCTATAATTCTATGAAGGTTGAATATTGCACAGTGGCTGATGATGCCTTTTTCAGTTCTGTTACCTGAATTATAGTGCACTTCCAGTTTAACTCTCATGAAGGTGATTTTCTCTTTTAAACACTTCATGTTTTGTAAAATGTTATTGAGATTACCTTGACATTTGCTACATTTTGATATAAGGTTTGTGACTGAAGACTGTTATTAACTGACTAAGGAGTTATTAAGGTATGTAATGGTTGGCTTCTCTGTCCTCCTCAGAAGCAAAGTACAAGCATGCCTTTCTTTCTTTAAAACTTGCATACTCTATTTAATTTCTAACACCTGTGGCTGGAATTTTAGAACTATTCTGATTCTGAATAGCCTTCACCATGCCATACTAGCTGAGTCAGTACATGCTATTGCTGCTAGTTGGAGGAAGCAATTGCACAAACATCCTCATCCCCCTACCCCTGACTGACTGGGATTTATCTGAAAAATTAATATGTGAAATAAATAATTAATATTTGACATAACTGTCAAAGGGATTGCTATGAAGTAATGCTAGTGCGACCTGAATGAATCAAAGTAATATGCTGTGAATTGCACCTCTTGTCAAGGTGATGTAGAGTTAAAAACTAACTTGACAGGGTGGCTGCTGTGGCCTTTTAATTATAGCTTTGGGCAGATTTAATTTTTTTAAAAAAGCAATTTCAGAAGGTAGTTAACTATTTTCCAAAAGAGACTTCATAACCAAAGTAATATGGGTATAGAATGCCACACTGAGGAGAGAAGGATGATGCAGAGAGGTCTATAGGAGAGAAATAAATGATGATGAACATTGTTGTGTGGGAGAGCTACCTCAGGTCAGGAAAAGCGGAGAGTGGTCTGGAGAGTGAGGGGGAGGATAATTAGAAAGGTACGTGAAATCAGGTCTGAGCAGGAGCATCCAGAGCATCCAGAAAAGTTTAAACACTGATCATCAGTTTGAATTGTCTTTATTTAACACTACACAGTGAATGACCTTAGCTTTTGGCTTTGTAATGCATATTCTATATACTCTGTGAATTTTCACACAGAATCACACTGACTCTGGGATGGCTGCAAGAGACCATGAATGTGTAGAATGAAACAGTATTAAGTCAAAATGTAGTCAAGACTCAGCCATTCATGATCCAAGAGGAAATTTATAAGTCACCTCACTAAACATTATCAATCTAAAGGAAGTCTGTATCCGTTGTGTGGGAGAGCTACCTCAGGTCAGGAAAAGTGGAGAGTGCTCTGGAGAGTCCAGAACAGGATGCCTCTAAGTTTGCCTAGTCATAACAACAGAGGTTTTGCTTTTATTATAAACTATGCTTTACCAATGCCTTTGCTGATATTCATTTGAGGCGACAAGCATCAGTGTTATTTCAGGTCACTGTAGTTCAGATTTTGTGGATCTTTGAAAATCTGAGTCTCAACGCAGGCAACAATGTTTGACGTATGTTCATCCCTAATGAAATCAAAACTGAGTTGACCTGATATGGACTGACTCTAAATGAATCAGAAGGATAAACGTTTGGAGCAAGACATAATTATTGTCAAAAAATGGATAGGAATTCCCACTTTTATGCTTATTTGTATGGATTTTTATGTAGCTGAAACTTAATGAAACAGAAAATATATTGATGTGGACTTTTGAGCTAATTAATGAGTCAGTGTTTTTTCTATTATACAGACAGTTCATCAAATTACTAAGACCAGCATTTCACAACTGTAAATTGTTTAAATTACTCCTTGGTTTTCAAAGACTTGTTGGCATCAATTCCAAAGGATCTGCTTATGATCATCAGGAAGTATCTCATATAGTTTAAAAGTGAGACTGTCATTAAATAAGTAAAATACTGATGTGTTTTCATTCTTCAGCAACTAACTTAAATACCTAATCCCTAAACACAGACATTAAAGTAAGAAGGGAAGTCTTATTTGTAACATGGGAGGTGAAAGACACTAATTCCATGCTTTTTGAATGAAAGAAAAAAGGCTTTTAGTTGACAGTTATTAAAAAAGCTATTGTATTTTTGTCCTGTTGTACTTGGCTTTTACATTGTGTGTCTTAATACTGAATTTACTCTCTTTTTACACAGACAGGAGATTAATAGGGTTGATATATACAAAACATATAGGAATTCAATTACAATAAACTATGATTACTAAAAGACATGGTGAAACCCTCCCAGAGGTAAGGAGACAAGGAAAATTTCAGCACAAATTTTTTAAAAATTGAATTATCACTATTCAAATTGTCCAAATAAATAAAATTGGCCTAGTTTCTTTCTAGTATCCCTAGTAGTAGTCAATCAGACTAATTTTCTCACGTACTGAATCTAGATAAAGATGAGTGGAAAAGTTTAGACAACCAGCTCCAAAGGTACTGACTTTTCTCTTTCTAACAGATTTTGATAGATAAAAGCTTTGTCATATAGGGTGGGGTCATGTAGATTTATGTTCTGTATTGAACTACTTCAAACTGCAGATGATTTCTTAATATTAATGGTAACTGTACACTGAGCTATCATGTGCAAATATAACCAGGATATACTAAGCCAGACAATTTATTGTGTTTCTAGTGAGAAGTAATAGGAAAATTATCTTCATGCCTATTATATTTGTCCAGATTTCAGTTTATTAATACTTTCAAGTGGCTGTGGTTTTGAATTTTTTATTAAGTTTATTTGGAAAGTTTCCTTCTCACCCTTTCCCTGTTCTGTGTGTTAAGTTGTATTTTAATATTACATCCTTGGAGACTGCACCTTATTGGAGACCTGGTGACCCTGTGTACTGCCTAGTGGCCTGCATACCTGGGCACTTCACTAGGACCCTGAACCCTTGCAAGGTTGAGCTGAAGTATGCCGCCTTTGTAAAGGCTCTCTGTAATCTTCATAGCAACATGCAAAGGAAGCGTGTGCATTTCTTTATCACACAAATAGTTTTGTTACAGAGCAGATGATACTAAAATAAGCATTAAAATGGGAAAAGGCATATCCAGATCTCAGCCACTCAGTAGAGAGGTGCACAAAATAAAATTTGAATAGGAAAGATGACTCACAGGAGAGTTTGAGGAACTTCTAAGCCCTTAGAGGCCCTGCTTAGGCTGGAAGAAGGAGCAGAAATGTTTCCCAAAGAGATGTTATGGAGAAATAACCAGTGATTCTAGTGACGCTATTGTCAGCTTAACTGAAGAACATAGTTGGTCGTGTGGCTTTATAGGTTGTTGGGTTTTTTTCCTCCAGTCTGCTTAATGTTTATGTAAATAGAGATGATGTGAAATTTAAATCATCACCTATGTAGAGCTGAGGTGTTTCCATTAACTAATCAAGATTGATTTTATCTTTTTTAAAAATAATTTATGTTTGGGGTAGTGTTTGATTTCCTGAAGTCATCTCTTGGTGGGGGTGGGAGTAGACTAGATTATGTCTAGATATCTTTTCCAGATTCAACTATACTGTGGTACAGAAATACTCATATTTGCCATAAGGAATCTGAAAATTTGAAGTTTTTCAAATTTTTGACTTAGGGTATCTCCTCCTGAATAGTGCTATTTGATTCCTTTGACCTTCATGTTCATAAAAAAATTGCTTAGGAAAAAGGCAAGGTGTTATGGTTGTGTCCTTGATGCTTTTAAAGGGTTCTGATAACTAGAACAAACTGGATTGAAACAGTTTCATGATACCAGAAATAACTTACCTCTTTCAGAATCGAATTTTTTAAAAAAAAAATGTTAAAAATGCTTTACTTTCCATTCAGGAGTGTATTTCATTGTTTTATATCTTTATGATTTTTCACAAATGTGAGGACCATGCAGACCATTAAATACTTTAAGTACAAATATTTCTTTCATCATTCAGCTTGAGAGGCATTTTGTGATTCAGGTTTCTCACATAGAAGTCAGAACTTAATAAAAAAAAAATCAGAGTGATTTCTAAGGTTCTGTTTCTCTCTAGTGAAAAGGACCGTGTTCCTGTACTGAGAAGCATGGTACTTACAACAGGTTTGAGAGAACTGTAGCTTGTTTGTTTGTTTGGGCAGTTTTGTTTGTTTACAATTGGGTAAAGAAAAATTATACAAACAGAAGTAAAAGCAGTCACTGTTATGAATGGTGTAGAGCACTGAACCATGCTAGCTTTCTGGAGAGCAACCCAAGGAGGATCATAGTGCAGGTTTTCACTGTTTGTAAATGTGATTAATTGTGCGACAACTGTGTTGGTCTCCTTTGTAATAGTGTTCAACCATATTGCCCTGTTTCCAGTAGATTATATTTGAACTTTAAATATTTTAAAGGGTGCCACTGCTGTAGGCAGAACTATTTTTTATAGTTGAAGTGGATACTACTGTAGAAGTTCAAAGATGGGATACAAAGACTTCGGTTTTCAAATCAATATGTCAATCCACTTTACATATACATAGGGTACAGATGTTTGGTTTCCAGAGTATTTTTTCCACTTTCTTTTGCCAATCAGTGCTCTGGTTGAGAAAATCATATGCTCTCTGTTTCACAAGTGAGTCATTTATTTGTTTCTCAAAGATACTATTTGCAGCTTTTGGCTCCCAACAGTGAGTCACTTCTTTCTGTTTTTCAAAGGCTCAGTTTTCAGCTTTCAGCTCTCTCAACAAAATTCTCTGATGTATTTCAAAAGACCATTAAACAGAAATCATACTTTCTTAAAATACTGTTACTCCTGAGATCACAGAATATTAATAATTTGGTGCTATCAGATGTACCGAGAGGAGATTTTTCTACTAACTGATTGCAACTAACTAACGCTCTTTCCAGCAAAGATAATTTTTATAAAAAAGGGAAGAGGTATTGTTTTACTAAAGACTGACAATTACATTCTCTTAAATAATGTCTTTGAGCTTTAAAATGAAATGACTATAAAATATTCTAATATATTATGCTTGTATGGCTAAATTTGTTACTTGCTTAACTTAAGATGTTAATTTCTCAGAGATGAAAGTATGTGTTCTGAATTGCAACCAGGTCCCTTTCGGTCTTTACAAATGCCCAGATTTAGCCACAGAATCGTGTATACCAAGGACACTTGGTATGTTTTAAATATAGACAAAAAATAATGCATGTTATTAGTCCTTTGAATCCGAAACATGGTCAGCTAGTGTTTACTCTAGCTTCAGCTTTGAAAAGAGTGAATAGTTTTGCCTTAAAGACAGACAAAACAGATCTAGACTAATGGCAGCCTGTATTCATCTCTTTCTGGTGGTTCTACCATAACAGATTTTTAAACTCAAAACGCTGCGGAAGTGCAACGTATAAAAAGGGCTAATTTACAAAACAGAGCAGTTACATTTTGGTAGCATGAAAGTGTCATGGTGCTCTATATTTCTAATGTAGCATAACATCAACATCTATTGGTTTGCAGAGAAAAACTTTTCTCCTGCTATTTCAGATGTACAAAGTTAATACACCATGAGACTGAGTAGGGTAAATCAGATGTCATAAAAGGTAGTACAGAAGTAGAGAATTCTCTTAAACAGGGACTCTATAATAAGCAATAGGTTGCAGAAAATAAGGTGTTTTCTATATAGTATATGTATCCCAAAGAGCAATTTTCTCACTTCCTAGCACTCTTGCTAAAAAATGCATATGAAAATTTTTTTTTGACCTAGAATGCAAACATCTTACAAAATTATTTAAATCCACAGAAATATCAAACAGTGTGCTTTGGTGCCCAATATTGCTCTATAATGGTATTTTGTTCTAGCTAGGGAAAGTTAGACATGCAATACTTGAGACACAGAAAGAATCATGATGCTTTCTTTGCATTGTAGACAGAAATTGAACTAAATAGTCTGTCAATTGGACGATATATTGAAATGGATGGGTGCCATATTACTCAATAAAGATTCATGCAATATTGCTTCATTCAGATAGGACACCACCGTGGCATAGGACTCCTTCATGGTTTGGTTGTACAGAGATGAAGGCAGGAAGAAAATAGATATAATGGATAAATCATTATCATTTGGTGGCTGCCCTGAAACATCTTAATCAAAAAGGCAGTTGCAATAATTTTATTTCTGGGACTCTTTAATTTCATTCAGATTTCAAATTATACTTGTTTAAGGATTAACTTCTAAGATGCCATATTAAAAAAAAATAAAAAAACCCAACAACCTGTGTTTAGTTTTGGAGCAATATTCCTGAGGAAGTCTTGAAATGCTTCTAGCTGCTGCGACAATTGCACCTTTATTGTTGGAATCTTACTGAATAGGAATATTGCAGTTGTTTAGTAACTTTTCCTGAGACGTGTGTTTGTGATATTATGTAAGTGAATAAAACACATAAAAACACAAAAAGAATTTACAGGAAGATTCCTTCTCCTTTTTCTCATCATTAGGTGAGATGCAGTGTCTTGGAACAGTTTCTTCATAAAGCGTTTTGAGACCTGCGATAGTTTTTAGTGTATAATAGTTTTTAGCATGTAATAGGTCTGCACCAGTACAATTACCCTTTAAAACTTTGCCTGCCGGGTTTCTTTTTTTTTTTGTCTTTCACTTTTTTACCTAAGAACATGTTGTTGATTTATTTTTTTTTATTTAGCATAAGACCTAAAAATTTGAGATATACTGCATTTTTATGTGCATAGCTTGTGGGTTGTTTGGAGAAATAAGCAAGCACACTGGCTAATTCAGTAGACTGTGGTTAATACAAGATGAAGTTTACCCCTGAATCCATTTTTCCCCAGTAGCTTACCAGGTCTTTTAGCTCTGTATTCTCTGCCTCACTCGCAGAACCAGGGTGCCCCTCCCAAACTGAAGTTTCCTGTATTGGCAACTACATTTGTACATAAAAGAAAATGTATTATTGATATGTTGTTATTCTATGAAAATACAGCACCCTTTTAAAAGATAGAAAGACCATTGTGTTAATTATCATAAAATTAAGACATGATCCTAGATTATTATAAAACCAATGAAGATTTGCAGTGTAGTATTTGCATAATATTCTTACAAACTATACTGAAGTGTTTTCATCTTTTGTTAGCTTACTTGGTTAAGATCAGAAAAATGCTTCCTTGTATCTACCCTAACAGTTGAAATAATGGTCTTCCTAGAAAATATTTTTTCAAACTAAAGAATGTTCTCTTATTTGGAGTAACAAAAGTACAGGGGGAGATAATACAGACTAAGTGACAATATTGTCTAAAACATAGATAACTTTTTGAATTATACAGAGGGTTAAGAATAAACAATAAAAGCCAAATGAGTAATTCCTGTATGTAGTTATTAAGCATTTATGAGCAAGAACGAGTTATGGAGTCAGAGTTATTGTGAGGGCTTTCAGCATGCCAGCCAGCCCTGTGTTCAGAAGCACGTCTGGAGAACAGTTATCCCTGTTACCTGGGTGTAGACAGAGATAAAAATAAATGTGCTATTCCACTGCTCTGTATGTTTCAGATTACCTCTAATGCTTCAGCTAACATCCCAAAGTGACTGGAAGCAAGTCACAATCAGCTGGAGCTATTACTAGATGGGAAAAATAGTAACCTAACTACTGCCTTATTACTAGATCTACAAAGCATGCCAATAGGTCTATGGTAATTGCTTTCCCTTTTATTTCAGTCCCAGGCCTGACAATAAATAAAGCCTTGAGCAAATTATCTTGTTTTCTTTTTAAGTCTTCCAACCTCTTAACTGCCTGTGATACAGTCTTGTTCTCTGTTAGAACGAAAATCAAACTGATGATCAGTCATTGTAATACATTTGTGGATTTAGTGTGTCCAGTACCTATTTTTCAAGTGTCTGTTACATTTATACCGTGGAAGATATTTGAAAGCATAGTTGCACTAGCTCTCTTTAAGATAGTGGTATTCACATCATACTGATAGCCTAATGTTAATCCTCTACCACTAAACAATGTAAAACATTGCCAAAGATTCTATTTGCCTGAGCACTGAGGATCTTGCTTCATCTTCAGGATACCTTGTAGGTTGGAAGGGTGCAGGGGTTCTTTGCTGTTTGTGGTTTTTGTACAGTAGGCAACAACTCTCTCCTCCCCTCCCTTCCCCTCCCCTCCCCTCCCCGTCTTCTAATTACATTTTTGAAAAGATGTGTCCTAATTGCTGCAAACTCAAAATGTGTCTTCCAAAATATTTGAGAGCTGACAGATAAAATGACCATAGAGGATGCAAGATATATGAAATCAAACATGTTCACATTAAAAGTCAAGAGAAATAATTCCAATGTAAAAATAAAATTTGTTTTATACTGGAAAAAAATCCACACATTTTATCATCGTAATTTACTGAAATACTGAAGCGTTATGTGGAATGAAAGCACCTTAAATTTAATCTCATACAATCTTCACAGATAAGTCTGTGGTCCTTTTGACATCAGTGCCTTCTGTCTGTCAGATATTACATGGTAGGTAACCTAACAAAAACTCATTCATTCATATATCATATTGATAACCTCTCTTCTACAACAGTCACAAAGTGCATGCTGAGTAGAGCAAAGCTTGGTATTTGTCTATATTAGGTCTTTAGCCCATAGATATTGCAGTTTTCTGACTTGAATGCTGGCAGATACCACATAAAAGCTGCTTTTTCATTCAGTGACTTGCTAGTTTCCTCCTAGCTCATGCCCAAAGCCTTTATTATGAGTATTTTAAAAGTGTCGAACCTGATTCCCTGTGGACCTGTCTCATGGACTAGCTCTCAACAGGATAAGAAAGGAAAAGGCTGGATAGATTGTAAGTATTCCTTTTGACATCCCATGACACATCTCTTTTATGAGCAGCTTTCATCATTCAAAGGCACTTTCTTCTGGAACAAAGTAAATGTTCACCCCTATCACGCAACTCAAGCTGTGTTACACCATTCTAAATTTGCCTAGAAACTAGCTTCTGAATTTGATTTAGGTTGTGTATATGCTGTCACCCATAGGTTCAAAAGCTACTGACATTCAAAAAAAGCCACAATCAGGTCCTACTAATCCAAAGCAGTATATTCAATTCTTTCATTTTCCTCTAGCTTCTAGAATACTGAACAGAACTAAATCTTGCAGTATCAAGAAATGTTTGTCCTCCAGGAAACAGTTTTTCACATTTGTAAAGCTTGTATTTAAATTAAAAGCTAAAACTTTATTAACATTATTGTTTAAATATCTCACAGATGTGTTTTTAATCTAACAATCAATGTGAAATAGCTTTATTTATTAATTGCCTGGTGATTTAAATAAATGCAAATTATTCTGTAACTTATTATATATGCTAATGTTGAAACTCTCAGAAATATATGCATGGTTGTGAAAAGCCTAAAAAATTCAATTTTCCATGGTAGTTGCTTGAAATCTCTAAGCTTTATTGGTACAAGATAGATGTTACCTCACTATTTCTTTCTAGGTTCTTGCAGAAGAACTGGGTCTCATTATCTCTTCTGTTCTCACTTATTTGGCTTCCAGAAGCACAGGGTGTTAAACTCATTTCTCTCCCAGTTCATTGAATCAAAAAAAGTGTTTTATGTTAAATTACACTGTAATAGAGTCTAGAGGTCCCAGATTAAAGTCTTAATTTCTGGGAGGTCCAAGTGATTTTATAAGAGAATAATAATTATGAAAAAAAACAGGACTGGAAGGGAGAATGAAGAGTTCCCCAGCTGTGAATCAGAATGTCTCCATACACCATTTGCAGCAGATTTAGCAGCAAAAATGTACCTTTTCTTTTCAAGAGCTTACAATGAAAGTGTCTCTACAACCTCTGAGGTGATCTATGTCAGTATTTAATTCTCTCTACTGTTAGATTTTTTTCAGTTTATCAAACTAATTTTGGGGTTTTTTTAATTAGGAATTGAGCCAACTATATGTTCACATTTTCCCCAATAGGGAATATCCAAGTCTTTCAATGTGCCATATTTTCTAGATGTCTTTTATCCCATCTACAGCTGCTTTGGACTCTATCCAGCTTTTCTAGATTTTTTTTTAGGAACATGATGCCAGAAATAATCATCTTTCTGCCACTTAACTAGTGCCAAGCAGACTGGTAGTCTTGGTGGGATGTGGTAGTGGTATCAATCTCAAATTTGTTTCCCCATCTTCCACCCCCATGCTACTGTTTTCTAACCAGACTGCTTTTTATCAGAGATTTTTTTTCTCTCCTAAACTTAGTTTTTTATATTCCTTTTTGTTTTTTGTTTGTTTGTTTGTTTGTTTTGAGTTTCATTTTTGGCTTGGCAGAGGGTCAGGGGAGTTATCACTAAAGTAATAATAAAAGAAAACCTAAAAAAATTGAATTTTAACATACTCTTTAACGTGTTGACACCCCTTCTTCCTCAATACAGTAGAAATATTTGAAAGTTATATTCTGTCCTCATTTAGGATAGTTACTACTTATCAGTAAGCTACTAATAACTACTCTGAGAGTATTTCTTCCCCTTTCCCCTTCAGTCTGGATATTTAGGTAGTTAGTTTATAACCCTTTTTCTCACTTTCTAAAATTGGGGAAATTTAGTAACCAGCACAAATTTTGAAAAATAATGGCTAGTGAGGTAGAAGTTACTCTAGCTAATTCCTTCTGCACTCTACTGTGAATTCTATTAAGCTTGGTACCACTTATCCCTTGTGTTCTTTCTTTTTGTTGTTTTCCTAAGCTCCTCTGATTTTGTATTGTTTTATAAATGCAATTACCTTTGGGAGGAAGGCTTAAATACAAAATTAATGATGTAATCTTTTTTTCTATGTAATTCACTATTTGTTTTTTAGATTAGTAAAGATCTATTCAACTACATTTTATAAGAACACTTAATAAATAATAGATCATTCAAAGCGATAACAAGCAACAGTTTGTAAAATCATTGCTCAGTAGTGACTGTTTCTCCTCTTTTTTTTCATCTGTCCTTTTTCTGTCTTCGAGTAGCTTCCAAATAGCTTTTCAAAATAAGGTATAAGTGAAAATTTTTATTCTTGAATAAACAACAGGAAGAGACACACTACAAATACAAAAACTTAAATCTAAAATTGGCACTTTTCTTACCTCTCATCTTCACACACCAACCCAGAAGCCTTTGGGACTCTCACTGTATCTTCAGTTCCGTAACACTGATGTCTTTGTCTGGGTAGTAATAATACAAATGCATCTGGCTTTAACTTCATGATGAGAAAAGCGATCAAGTTTGGATAACTTGTTGTTTGGAATGTTCTCTTTTTTGTGTTGGTCCACTGAAAGAAATGGCCTATGCTCCACTGCACAACAAAAGAACTAACCTGTTACAGTCAAAAATTCTAATGGATAGACAGTAACACTTTTTTTCTGGGCTCAGCTAGCCTGCTGGCACCCTGAGTAAATTATTTCATTAGTCCCAAATGTTTCAAAATAATATCACTTCTCTTCTAGTCTTACTTCTTCATTCTTCATTATTACTTGGTTAATTTTATTGTGGTTTTTTGCTTTAACTTTTTGTTTTAAATTTATTAACTGAATCTAACTCTATAGGTCAAATTATTTGATTTTTTTTTTCACAAAGACTGTACAAGCAGTTTATGAAGACTGGTAGAAGTAGGAAATAGTAAAATCTACCTTTTCTTCAGAAATAAAGGAGACAGACTTTCTAGGAAACATTCTCATTAAGAAAGCAACACTAATGTATTTTACATCACCTAACTTTACTGGTAAGATGGCTATAACTCCAAGTGGGGTTTAAGTGATCTTGACTTCACAATGAAGGCAAGCTTGTTTAGTTTATTACCTTTTCGCTAGAATGCCTTAGCTGTGAGAGCTATAGTCATATACAACATGATAAAATGAGGCTGCATGCACTGTTAATGTGGTGTGGATTTTAGAAGACAGATTTCATGGTTTTATCTTTTTGTCAGGCACTTTGAATTGGATCCCAACAGTGACTTTGGGGCCATAAGCCAAGGATTGCCAAATTTAACTTCAGGAGGCATCAGATTCCAGGGTAAAACCCAGAACTCTGAGTGAAAAAAACCTAGGTTTTTTAATGTGTATCCATACACAGGATTATGCACTTCAGAATAAGAGCCAAGCCACATTAAAAAAAAAAAAAAAGTTTATAGGTAGGATGAATAAAGCTTATTTCAACTGGTTAAGATTAAATGCTTGGATTTATTCTCTACACCTTTGGTTGTAATCACTCATGTTTCAATAAAAAGAAAAGATATCTCACGATGCTGTTTAGACAAAACAAGATTCTTCTAGACCAGTGGAAGCTGTCTTCTTTTGATATCTTCTGTAAGTAGTCTTAACATCTTACACAAAACGTACAAGCAGACATCGGAAAAGCACATGGAATCCAGGGTTTGTTTCATTTTGTGGAAAGCTGAACAAATTCGCTGGGAAGGTCATAAAATCCTTGACTGTAAGGAATCCTATAGCCTGGATTCACTTTATCCTACAGTGTAGGGTCTCTCCTTGACTTCCTAGGAGATGTTATTGACTCCTTTTGTGAAGAAGATAAAATGGGTCTTCCAGGTGAGTGCTCTGAGCTATTGGATAATTCTTCCCACTCTTCCTATCGTGGGGGCCAGGTGGACGACTGTACTCGTTTCTAAGCTCAAAGCCAGTCAACTTATACTGTTCCAATGATGTAATGAATTTTCTTCCTTTCCTATATAAAAGCACTTCAGAGAAAGTGCTCATTTACATTCTTTAATTGAATTATTCTGAAAGTCCCCACAAGACTGAAGAAGGTAAGTTTCATCAGTGTGCACACTAACCTGCATAAAAGAGAATATATTTGGGCAAATCAAACATTTTAATACATAATAAAATGCAGGAATGTTACATTTCTAAAGTGTTCTTAAAGATAAGATACCAGAAGTTAAAGGAATGCATTCATGATTTTTGCAGCATCCGTAAGAAAGGAAAAGGTTTTTCTACAAAAATAATGCCATCAAATAAAGTCTGAATTCTTTCTTTTTCTCTCCTTAAAGATGGTATCCAGTTGATAGTTGGAAAAGCTCTTTAGAATCAACATCAAAATGCTGGTGGGTCAGAACAGACAGGCACTAGGATCTTGTGAGATTAAACCCAACTAAAATCCACAGCTATGCAATTTGGATAATAATGAATCACTTTTGCTGAGACAAATTACACCTTTATTTGATTTTGTATATTTTGAAAAGTGTTCTAACTGTAGCTCCACAAGTTCACCAGCCTCTGCAGATTACTGTTATTAAATAAGATTCCATTATTCATAATGGCAATCGTATGTTGCAATAGTACCTACAGTATTAAAGTGTTTTCCAGTCCAGGAAAAAGACATGCTTCTTATCCAGAGAGCTTATTAAATAACAAAACAATCAGGCAGAACACTTCGAGAAGAACAGGGGCTAAAAAAAGAGTAATTGCAAGAAATGCGGTGATAATTGCTCCCTCAGACCTTTCCAGGGCTTTGTCATACAGTACTCTATATAGAAAAAAAAAAAAAAAGAAAAGAAAAAAAGAAAAAAAGAAAAAAAAAAAATCCAAATGGTTCTCTTTTCTATCACAACTTAGCCGGGGTCACAAACACTGAATCGTACTAAAGAATCATTGCTAACAGGAATTATATCATTGTGGCTGATGTGTATTTTCAAGATTATTGTTTCAATAAAAATGGGAATAAGAACTGGAGATTTCATTTTCTGTGAAAAAAAAATTTTGTTCATTATGCACATTGTCATCAAGGGCTGAATGTACCATCATGATATTTGGTGGATGAAGAAACCCAGGAAAGTGCTTGTGGGTCATTTTGTTGGCCAATCAATATGTGTAAGGCAAGAGTAGAACAGTGAGTTGCATTTCATTTCCCTTTTTTTTGTATTACAACACAGAGAAGTTTTGATATCTAATGCATGCTGCCTATTAAGCTAAGTATGTAAGAGCCATGATAAAGCAGTTCAGTTCATCAGTAGACACTGCATTACGTTCTACTAGCTGTTACAGAGGGAAAATAAACTACTCCGCTCCTGTTAGACTGAGCTGTCACATCAGTTCTCTGCTGTCTTATCAACAAGGAAAAGCTGTAAAATTCTCTGGGTTTCAAGGTGAACTTTCCCTCCTATCACCCCAAAGAGGGAAATCCGATTCACTGAAATTGAAATATTTAGTAATATGATTATAATTTTTCCGAGGAGTAATCCAATTAATTTTAAACAAGTTTAGCAGTTTCAATCTTCATTTTTTTCACAGGGAACTTTTTGGGAATGCGTGAAGTTATTCAAATGCTAGCTACAGTATTTATTTTCTGCCATTTCTTGGCTATAAAGGCAATCATAAGTAAATCCCAGCAGACTGCACAGCTACATATATATACATACATATATTTAGATGTTGAATTTTCCTTATATTAGCTTTTTCTGTAATGCTTAAATTTATGCTTCTGCTTTTTTGGTTTTTTTTTCTGCAGTTTTTATTGCATGCACAGTAGTCTAGAAAATCAAATAGAGCAGTAAGGCCTTTAAATAAGCCATCACAGAGTAAATTGTAGCCCAGAGTCTTTGAGTGAGAAGCAGAAAAAACAGATCCTCAGGTTTGTTTTCCTGAAACAGGTCTTTTTGTCTTCCCTCTCCTGTGGTTCTCCACTGTAATTAAGTTTCTTTGCACAAAATAATCAAACAGTTGTTGATGCAAAACAGAATAAAACCAAAAATAGAATATGACTCTTAACCTGAGACATCCGAACCCTGAAAAATACTGGCTTATATTCTCCAGGTGAAGTTTTCATTTTAACATAGATGTGTTAAACTTTATTAAACTTAATTTTCAAAGGAGATTAAACAATAATTGCAAATCTTGTACTACAATTTCTGCTGTCTAGCACTGCTGGATCAACACATAAACTTGCTCTCTTAGTCATTGGACATGATTGGAGGTAGGTGATTATACAGTAAAAGCAATGATAGTACAGCTAAGTCCAGCTCAAGACTTATGGTTACTTAGTTCTTAATGAGTACATTTACATATTGGTCTAAAAAGAAATGTAAAGGTCAACTTGTTGTTGTGGGGTTTGTTTTTTTTTTAATTCAGCTTAAGTTGCCTGTAAATACAATTTCTTAGTACTTGTGGATAATACTTTTTTTTCATTGATGTTGCAACTTTAGTTTTCATACTACTATTTGCTTGGGAGTATATGAAGGACCAGATAAGATTTTTTTTCTACATGGAAACCATGATGTAAAATTCAAGAAAGCTTTGATTTGTGTACCTACCATTTGCTCACCTCTCCATGATCATTGTATTTAGCAATGATTATATTTCTGGCTAACTAGAAATGGAAGTTCTTACCACAATTCTCTGCTCACTGCTTCGGACCTAAAGGGTGCCAGTGTACACATTTAGTCAATCTACAAAATGACATTGATAAAAATGTAGGTTTCTTAAATTAAATACTTGAAAATCATGCAAATAGTCCCCTTTAAATTATACGCAGTGATCAGATAGCCAATGTGAAATCAGAGACTTATTTCTTAACTCTAGGCCTGAGTTAGACTTCCACCTGCCTGTTTACAAAGCTCCCTTGCTTTGCTGCCTGTGCACAGCGAGCGTATATGTTATATATGTCCACCTGATTCGTGTTAATATGGAACAGTGCTAGGGCCGCATGGTGACATACCCTTGTATAACCACAAGCCTAAGAAGAGCAGAGAGGTTAATTTATGTAGTTCTTACCTTGCACACCCCCCCCCCTCAGCCGCCTCCTCACAAGGGGAGGGGAGGGGGGCTGGCTGGGCACCGGGGCGGCATCGGCCCCAGCCGCCTCCTCACAGGGGGAGGGGGGCTGGCAGTGGCCCCTGCCGGGCCCCTCCGCAG
>NW_009260268.1:299844-303113 GCF_000687185.1 Egretta garzetta | reverse complement strand
GCACCCAGCGCTGTTTGCTTGCTTTTATTCGTTTAATAAATTGTTAATTTTGACTGAAAGCCTATTTGGGACTCGGTCATTTATCACAGTATACATACATATACACAGGGAGAAGGCCAGAGAAAAATTGCATCTTAACTTAAAAGGTGGGAAGAGAAAGGTACTAGAATGGAAAGAATATTCCAAATGTTTCTATTGTTGAATCTAATTTAGTGTTGCATTATTGTATCATTTTATAATTTCAGCAGGGGGAAGGAGAATAACCACGCTGTAAACGCAGCTTTACAGAGGAACCCTGACTGAACAGCAGAAGGCTGCTCCTGCTTTTGTGTATTCTGCAGCAGGACTGATCATCTTTTATATGTAAATTAAGGGCATTGAGGGAGAACTGTTCTACAGTCTTAGCAGAAATAGTGGTGAATGAACTCAGAAGATTGAGAGTCGGTGCTAGGAGGTCTTTGTGTTGCCCACTTAGGAAGATGTGTATGTATGACGGGCAGAATAACTTGGGTAAAGCTGAACTGTGGTTGCACAGAACAACTGTAAGACTAGAGAGGGGAAGAATTTATACTGATCTTTGGAAAAACACATGTAAAACAAGTCCCTCTAGAGAGCAGCACCATTTTATATTAGCAGCTGGCAGGGAGTGAGGTAGTGTGAGTAGCATGAGTAATGTGCGCCCACCCCGCCCCCAGACGCTGGAAAGGAAAGAAAGGAAAAGAAAGCGGACTACAAAATTTGGCTGTGGCCAGGAGCGGTCAGAGGAGAGATCAGGGCCCGGCTAATCTAGCCAAAAGAAACACAGAGAAAAAGTGTTTTATTTCCCCACTGGGGATTCACAGCCTAGAACCCTGTCATAAACGTAAGTGCTTGTTGCAAAAGAAAGCATCATTCTTGCCGAAAAATTGTTTGTTTTGAAGGACTTCATATCAAATGATCTTTATAGTTTATTTGATTCATGGCAAATAAATTTAGCTGGAGGAGAACCTTGTTCCTCAGAAATAAAAAACATAAGAAATATGGATTCAACTCAGAATACAAAATGAAAAATTATCTGAAAAGTTTGATTTGAAATCAAAGTCTATTACGAATTCAGTGGGCTACCACAGTCCCTGGACAGATGAGACTGTGACTGAAACAAGAAGATCAGATCCTAATTAGAGACAAACTACAAATGAAGCTTCAGAGCTGAAAACATTTTGCGTTCAAAAAAATGTGAGTATAGCTGTACCAGACCATCTAATGATCTGAAGATGCTTAGAGATACTGTGCATTATACATGGATTACATAATCACCATCCTGGGCACTGGAACTGCCCTATAAATGTATTCTATTAGTTCAGCTGCAGCACTGAGGAGGTCAAGAATAAATGTTTACCAGAAAAATGGATTTGCTGTCTCATGCCACCATCACTGCTGATAATTCAAGGAACATTTCTGAGAGTGCAAGGATTTCAATGTTACTTTACTATCTATATCATGTGTTTGATAACTTGATCATAGATTTTTCTAAACTGAGTGCTACCTGGATGTTAATGTTTTTAATTTTAAAGGTTTGTTGTTGGGTTTTTGGGTTTGGTATTGTCTTTTCTTTAACGTTCTAGCTAGCACTAGGTGGAGTGGGAGAATACTAGTGAAATTTTTCTTAAGCAAGTGGTAGGCCTTAATTCACTAAATAAAATTATTTATGGTTCTACTGGATGAATCAGAAAGATGATCTTTAAAAATTATTGTCTTTAAGAAAACAATTGTTCTCTGCCTCCTATGTCCTCCTCATCATTGCCTCATGCTGTTCAAAATACCTTTGTACCTGCTGGTTCAAGGTTATCTGAATTAATCCACGTGATTTGTACATTATTTCTTTAAAGATATGTTCTAAGTGCAGCAGAAAACTGTTTAAAAATTAAGATTTTGTAATTAAGGCAGCATAATTTATGTCACTCTAGAGAAAAGGATCCTGTCCATGCTTGTGAATCATTTTAAAAAAGGATCCTTAGATGGTCACTTAAACAAGACTTTCAGGTCAGTACTTTTGTGCCAGACACAGGTAATGCAACCAGGCATCCAGAAAATATGATCCTGGGGGCCTGATGTGCAAAACTGTAGCGCACTTAGAGATAAACTTTAGTTAAATGTACTCTGAGCATATATCTGTGAGCTTTATATCTTGCCAATTTAGACTTATTCTTTAATTTATTTATTGCAAGCTAAGCATCTGCTGAAATATGCCTTAATCAATGTCATTTAAGGTGTACTTGCAGGTTTCCCTGAAGATTATTTTTAATTCTTAATTTCTATTTTAATCCCTTTCCATTTATCATTTGGTGGCAGAGCACCTCTGCCTGCAGAATGAAAAGGACTAGCAATCAAATAGCAGTTCCTTCATTGGCTTAGTTTATATTAATACAGATATATATAATTTTAAGTGCATATAATTAAATTCATATATTTACAATATACGAACCAGTTAGTAATTGCTCTTGAAAGCATAATGAATTGTACAGGAGCTTAAAAGACCTGGAAGTCCATTGCAGTTGTATTAATACACAAGTTTCCGAGCATGTCTAGTCTAATGCAGGAAGAAAACAAACACACGCCAAAAAGAAAAGAACCCAGGCCACTTATCTTCAGAGAACAGATTATGTTTTTCTATATAAAACTGCTTCTTCAAGGGGAAACAAAATGAATGCTAGCCTTGCAACAACTGCAATGAGGCCACAGACAGAAGCAAAAGGAATGGGGCCCATGGAGCCTTCTTGGACTTTCTTGCTTGCATTCCAAGGAAAATAAACAGTGGCAAAGAGGGAGTGGAATTACTTAGTTTTAAGATAAATTAATCCTCTTTTTCAAATTATTTTCAAAATTTAGGATTTTTTTTTTTTTCACTAGCTCAGAAAAAGAGAAGCACTAGAGAGTGCAATGACAACTTGCTGGACTTGAGCTGAAGAAGGCAAGAGAGAGGTAATTGTCAGAGTGAAGATGAGAGAGAAATAGACCTAAAGTCTAAATGCAAGCCTGGGAATTACCGTAATTCAAGAGAAATGCAGCAGTAAAGAGAAATTGGAAAGAAGGCGGTTCTACATTCAGATTTAGAAAAACTAAATCTCAGATGCCAGCAGGATTTGAGACATGATACCTCAGATTCACATGAACTAGAGTTCAAGAAGAGGCTTGGGACTCTACACAGGATTTTTCAGTTGAAATTCTAGAAGTCTGGAAGGCCCAAATAGAGAGGAAGGGAATATGAAGAATCAAAGGCAAATTGCAAT
>NW_009260268.1:257461-299834 GCF_000687185.1 Egretta garzetta | reverse complement strand
CAGAAAGGCACTTTTTTTATTCAAATGATGAAACAAGAAAAAAGCCTTTGAGATTAATGTGCTAGCTCTTCAAAATCAGGGTAGTTTAAGCTCTTTTCATTTATAGTTCTTGTCATTTTTTTCTTATGGAAAACCTCATAGATTACAATGTTTTTTTTTTTTTCCAGAAGGTTATAATCAAGGACAGACTAGACATACGGTAGATAACATAAGCAGTCAAATTAAAGCCTATCAAATTTATATATAATTTCACAACATAGCATTAATTCTCAGCATAAAACATCTGTAATGTACTGTGAGCTAAATGATGAATATTCAATTACACCTTGCTTTAACTTTATTAATAGTACCAATATTTACTATGTCATATGCAAATATAATTAGAATAATAGCATTACATTAATATAAATGAGTTGTCTTCATTTGCATGGATCACAAATGCTTTATAAAGCTTAACTATGAGAACACATAGGTCAAATTCTGTTTCAATTATTCAGGTCAATTTTATATCGTTTGGAATGGAATTGGTTGAGTTTCAAGGTATGACAGAGAATAGACCTTACCATGATACACACAGGAATCACTTTGTTCACAAATGAAGTGCAGCCATCCCTAGAGTGAACATCTGCTGCAGCATTGCACAAGACGGGAATCAAACTGTAAACTATTGAATGACCAGGGTGTTTCTAATACACAAAGCTTATCCATCTCATGATACCTTCTCCCAATTTAATGTCTTCTTGATAGCTGGTTGGCATAAAAATGATACACAGCAGTGTTTAGAACACTACAGTTCTCCTGGCATAAGTAGAGATGAAGTATTCTGACACCCACTCACAGACTGCATTTTAGGCAACCTGTGTGACTTGAATTTCAGAATTTTCAAAATCACAGTTCTGGAGAGGATAAAAACTAACTGTAAATAATGTTCCAGGAAAAAAATAGCAAATAAGAGAAACACTAGTGAAAGATAAAATGTTCGCTATGTGCAACTTACTTACCCCTATTTTAAAAGATGAAATATGATATGCCATTCAATTTGACTCCAAAATAAGGAAAAACACAAACATAAAAATTTCTGAAATATTGAAGAAACAGTGTTGGTTTGTGTTTATTTGCCCATTGGTGTTAACAGATACTGAAGAGATAGTCACAGTCTACATTCATCTCCATGCCAGCCTTTTTCATGAGGTAATTTCTTCAGACAGTGAAATCCTCTCAGCGTCGGTAGGCAAGCTTTGCTCTGACTGTGGTTAATACTAATGAAGAACATCATTATCTTTTGGGCTTTAAGTTTATATGTTCACAGATGAAAAACATGTAACACAAATTAACCCCCTCACACGTAACACATACAGCCTCTGAATTTTCCCACATCCCAAATCACATTTCACTGTTACTTTCCCTGTCCCTGTATGGCTGCCTTTCTCCATTCTTGGACTCAACATTAGATTTTAAGAAAATTATATGGGCTTATTTTTAAAAACTGGTGCAAATTAAATTTCTCCACATCTTAAATTTCTTTCTGTTCTTTTATGACCCTCAGCTGTTTAACCACTCTTGACTATGCAGAAAAAGACTTGATTATGGGCCCTAAGGGAAACATACAGCCTTTCTGTAATCTTCAATATAAATGGTGTAATATTGCTTTGATTATAAGATTATTTAATATTTAATGCCTAATGAAAGGTAAAGCTGCAGCAAGATAGTTGATTTCCAGGGGGATGTCACAACTTAGCAGTAAGTGCTCAGCACCAGATTGTGGTAGGGGTTTTTGGTTGGTTTTTGTATTTTTTTTTTTTTCAAGGAAAGGTTTCAAATAGAATACTGAAGAATATTGGCACAGAAACATTCAGAAAAAGGATTTAAATGTGACACCAAAACTACTCACATGAATTTCATGTGATAATGGGAGAAAAGTGAACAAAATAGTGCCTGCATTTACAGCAGGCAGCAAAAACTCTTCTGTAATAGCTTTGGGCTGGCTCCAGTAGCACGTTCAGTACCTTTCACTTGATAAAATTTTGGAGGTGGTTCTACACCTCGTACAGATGGCTACAGATGTCTCAGATGTCTTGCTACAGCTTGCAACAGTTGAGCACCTGTGAATTTGGATATTGGTCAACCATCAAATTTGAGTTGTGTTGTAGGAAGCTGAGATATTGAACAGCTGTGCACACAGAGAACCTGCAGCCAGCATGTGCTATATGCAAGGATGTATGGCACGTGCCATACAGATGATCCCGTTCCCTCCTATATAGAAATAATAAAAAAAAAACCACTGAGATTTACGAAGTCCCAAGTTTTGTAAGGCTTATGAGTGCTACCAGAAATTAATGTACCACTGCTGGCTGGGGAGCTGGGGAGTGCATTCGGTGTGTCTGCAACTACATAAAGAATCTTCCAGCATCCTCTAAAGTGAGTGCTTGGATATTGACTTTTTGCGTAAAAATCAAATTGAGACCAAGCAATATGACCCAAACCAAGATCAAAAAAGTGGCTCCAGATAATATGCTAGTTAAACAAGTACGATGAATATGGCAATTCTTGACATCAAGTTGAATTCTATAAGGATTGAACAAACCCTTAACCCCAGAATATGTAAGTGTCCAAGTGTGGAAGTTTCAGCTCACCTTGGAAGAGTTTTCTTTGCCAAAACAATTCACACCATCCTTCAGATGCTCAGGAAGGGTGAGCAGTGAGGAAATAGCTGGCAGTGCAACAGAGTCAGTCCAGCACGATGGTGCGTTCCGTGTCCGTACAGACAGTATGGGGGACAAGTCAACACAAATCTAACTTTACAGTGTGTATCCACATGCCCTGTTATATGACTATATTTCTGGTCGCTAATATCATTCTTAAGAGAGGGAATGTGCAAATATCTGTTGAAGAGTTAACAAAAGGAACTTACAAAGTCTACAGAGAGGAATTACCTATGACACAGCATCCAGGGTGACCTCAGGGAGACTGATGGATTATTCCAACTTCTGTTTCCCTCTAGCCTGCTACATTTTTTTCTGGATAAACCCAAAATAGCTGAACACAGGCAAAATGGAAACATTTTCCTTTAGTTAGAGGAATTTTCTTGGGAAAAGTTGTCTGATTCCAAATATCTTTTTACATTAGGTAGGTTAGCATGTAGTGAGTACATTTGGGAGATACTGGTTGCCTAAACTACTGTATGGGCTGTGTTTAACCTCTGAGCAAACACAGCATGCCTTATGGAAAAAAAAGAATACTAAAGTATGGATGAACATTTTCATTCTAATGAAAGCATTATAAGCTGTAGCAAGAAACAGCACTAATAATAGTAAACAAAATAGCAAAAGTAATAAACCAGTAGAAATTACCTGAGAATGCAGTTAAAAACATGCAGATCATAGTGTGGTTGTGGTTGTCGTCATAACCATATCACTCCTACAATGGCCCAGAAAAGGATAGAAGCACTGTTGGGGAAGAAAGAAACAAGCCTGCTAGCCTTATCTTTAACAAATCAGTTTTTAAAAGTAATTTGAGAGTGCCAATAATGGGAGATAACCAAAGGCCAGAGGATGCAAACCTTAGAGAAAGCTGTGAGAAACTCAGCCAGTTGCTGAGCCTCCTGCTCCCCGCAGGCTCTGAGGTATTGCACGGCAAGCAGTAATAATTAAATTACTCACAGACACTTATAAGGAGAGGTCTGTCAAGTGTTCTCACAACAGCACAGTCAAAATTAAAAACCTTTTTTTTCTTCTGCTGTGGACATGAATGAAGACTGAGCACCTGTACACTCAAATTCAGAAAGAAATTTTCACCTTGTGGGTTATAAACCATGCTGAGCGAGTTCCTTCCTGGCTTAAAAACCCCATCCACTACCAGCTAAGATTTTGACTGATGGTGTAGAAGTCCTGTCCCTGTCTGCCTTCATCTCCTTGTCCATTATCGCTCCCCAAATCCTGCACTCTGAACAGTTACCTTGTTCCTTATTAATCTGTTCATTATCAGCATTCAGGAGCTCTGGAAAATAAATTGCTTTTGTCCTGAATAGACTCTGAAATAAAGACCGTTATGCTTGACCCTTTTTTAAGTCCTTGTGGAAGGATGGGGGATTATGCAGGTTTTTTTAGCACAATCTAAGGTACTAGGTACTAAGGTACTAAAATCACATATAACTCACTTCCTCCAATTTTCTTGTGTTCCAAAAAAGAACCAAACAGAAATACCAAAAAGGTATTTTTACCCAAAGGTAAAAGACACAAGGCGCTAAGGCACCCAAGACACAAAACATTCTTTGCACATAACTTTTTTGACCTGCTTCACTCACAACAGCTGTGCCTTAGAAAACTCTATTTCTCCTTATCTCCAGTAATTGCCTGAGAACATCAGGCTGCCATGGCAGGGGTAAAGGTCTCTAACAGCCACTAGCCCATACGTTTCTCCTCCTGCATCTATGCTATAGAAATTGCAAGAATCCCCAAAATAACCTTGACTTTCTGGGGCTAAAAACGCTGTCACAAAAGTTTCACATCTTAGAAGCATTTACATGCATAATTGTAATGCTTCTTTGTTTCACAGCTCTGATATAGAAACAGAGAAGCATATATTGTATCAAAACAAGCAACTCCAAGATCCTGCTTTAGTATCCTGTTATGTGGCAAAGCAGTTGGATGCCTATTGCCTGTCTAACCTGCTATCGAAGAGAAAGTGAGACAAAATAGTCAAAGGGGTAATGGCCTGCAGGGCCACGGGTGTAACATAACCCTCTCATGGAAGTTTTGAAATACTTAGCTGTTGATAAATAAACATGAAAAATCTGTATTTCTAAATGAGAACTCTGTACCTGATGCCCCGACAGTCATTAGAAATGTGTGTTAATAGAAATGTAAGTGGTTTCTAACCTGGCAGTGGCCTATCTTTTCACCTGGTTTGGCCTCTGCAGTAAAATCCTTACACTCTCCTAAATAAGGATTTTGGATCAGACTGTGCACTGTTCTGGGCAGAAGTCCACCATTTTCCTTTCCTCTTTCACTAGTTCACCCCCTCCTTGCCCCTCAGACCTATTTAGTAATACAGTTTCTATTCTGTGCCTGTCAAAGGCATCTCAACTTTGTGCATCACAGCTGTAGCTGTCTCACCTTCCATAACATCAATAATTTATTACATTACCTGTTTTCCAGCAGCTGTCTTACCTATATAAACCTTGATTCTGAAAGCCTTGCTTCTTACAGCTCTAGGTAGCCGTTGTCCTCTGCCTGTGGCTGACCTAAGAAGCTCGGTTCCTAACATGTCCATCTTTGGCGGCTGAGCTTCTCTTCCTCTCAGCATCTCTTGTCCTTTTTTTTGGGGGCGGGGGGGGGGGGGGGGGGGGGGGGAGTTTTCCCATTTATTGGTCCAGAATGGCCACAAAGTCATACTGAGCCCAATGCTCAGCTCTGTCTGAGGTCAGTACCAGGTACCTGAGGGAAGTATGAGAGGAGGACAAGCTTGTAGTGATATGGTTCCTACCATACCGTTTCCAGCAATCTGCAGTTCATGAACTTCCTGATTTTATTTATTTTAGTTTGGTTAATCACATTTGAAACCTGGTAACCTATGAATCTCTGTGGAATCCTGTGAAATGTGGCAATTATCATGGAATATCAATGTCAGCAAATAATTAACTCAGTTACTGCTAAGCACAGCAAGCCGTGCTTTTTCCTCCGCTCTCTCAGTTGTGAATGCAGCCCATTTGTGAGTTCCCTGAGGCTACTATGGCTGCCACATTTTGTCTTTGCTGATATGTTCAATAGCTTAGGATGTACTGTGCTAAACAGATAAAATATTTTGAAGCAAGTGGTTTGGAGAAAAAAAAAAGAAAACCCACATCACAGTTATATAACTGAGGGGGTGGGAAATAAAATAAAATACAGAAACAAACAAACAAACAAGTCCTGAAAATGCAGAGTTTGGTTAGATTGGCCACTTCCATGATAAACAATCAACACAGTAAAAATGTTTTAAACGTCATATAATAAAGAAATAAGGGTAAGGAGGTACATACGTTATTTAAAAGGTCAGTCATATTGGCTTCAGAAGTTTAAAAAGTATGAGCGCTAGTGATACTGAAAGAAGATCCACTTAATAACAATTTTTCAGAAGAATATGAAAAATAGAGGTGATTGGAAAAGAACCAAATTTCAGAAATCCCACCTGCCTGGCTTTTTCTTTATACCTGCAATACCTATGTTGTGGTAGATTAAACTCTGTACTAAAGCAGTCACATTGCATTGCATACCTCTCAGCTTCAGGGATTAAGAATGCTCCCACAGTATTTATTTTTGCTCTGCTTAAATTAATCGTTTGCTTCCTTGGAAAACAAAGCATAGAACTACATGATACCCAGTGAAAATTTACCAATGCTATAGGTTAAAAATTTGTGAGGATCTGACACTGAGTACTTCAGCAAAGCTGAACACTGGCTACAATTCCTCACATCTATCCTGAATGCATTTTCTTGTCCAGTACCAATCTAAACCCATACAAACGCCTGGTATCTGCAGCATCTTATACGAAGGCCTCAAAATCCTTGTACTGGTGTTAGACCTACCATCTTCTACCTTAACTTGATACTCTTTAGTTGTTATGTTGGAAGAGGCAATGGCTATCGAGACTTACGGTCTCTCTGCATTGCAGCCGTGATTTCATAGACCACTTTCATATCTTCTGCCAGTTCTTCAGGAAAGCTCTCAGCTTACCTGGCATTCTTTGCGTGGAGTCTATTCTGTAGCTTTGAACATTCTTTTTGTTATTCTCTAAGCTGTTTCTTATTCTACCACACAATTTTTTAATTAGGAGGACTATATCTACACACAGTATTTAGTATTTTAAGACCAGGAATAAATCACAGACGTACACACTAGCATAATCATGTGGGGGTTTTTGGTATATTTTCCTCCCATAATTATTCTTTTTCCTTTTTTTCATTTTTTTAACACAGTAAATACCCTACTTCCCTTCCTGCATGCAGGATTTTTGTGATTGAAAGCTCTGTGATAGCTTCTTTCTGGTCTTACATTACTGAACCTTGAACACATCCCACATGACATACCAACAAATGTGATATAAAGTGTCAACCCAAAAATACTGAAGATTCATATAGTGTGAAATAGCTTCTCTAGAATCTAGATCGATATCTCTATAATGTTTTTGATATATTCGGGCACACATATACATGTACACGCACACACATATGAACACACAGAGACACAACTGCAGAGCTCACACTACTCACATTCTGTACCAAAACCTCCATTACTGTCAGTTTCATTCTTCATATACCCAACCTTTGGCAAAACCAACATTTTAAAGAAGCATACACATCTGTTTATCTGCCTTGACTGATAAATTTGGGGGGTAAAATTTTACCAGGTATAATTCCACTGACTGTAACGGTTCTGTGGTGTCCCCACAACTTAACCTCATATACATTACAAATATTTAAGTGCATTATTTTGCAAGGTTATGACTATTTTGAATATTCTGAAAAACTCAGACAGAAATAAAGGCAAATAGCAAGACAGGCGAGAGAGCAAGGGAACATCCAATTAAGAATGTCAAAAGAATTTAAATGCTCTGCTTTCAACTGCTAGAACCACTTATGTACTTGGAAACCCTGGCAGAAAACTTGTCTACCCTCCTTTAAAACCCATCATTAAATGTCACTGCTCCCTGACTTCACTCAGAATACACCGTGTTTTCATTTCTGCTTCATGGCAATGTATTTAAAGCTACTTTTAAAACAGTTTTCCAGAAAGTATCTATCTCTTCTCAACATGAGAAGCATAAATTGGCAATTGAAAACAGCTCTTTTCTTTCCCTCAGATAATTTTAGTCATTTTCCAGCTTTAAAAAGTTTACAATTTAAAATGATGAACCTATTTTTAAAACACAGCTGGCGCCATTCCATGTTGAATGAAGTGACACAGAATAATTTTAAACTGAATCGTAAAAGACTTTGATTGACTGTTATATGGACTCGGTATGTTCTGATGTGTACGATGTGTTGAAATATTTCTTTAAATTCTTTGGATTTACAAAACAACATGAAATGAAACAGTCATATCAGCCCAACGATCTACGGTCTATACAGGGAATAAATAGTGATGTACACTAGTAATTCATTCAGATACTATGAGATTTTTGTGATTTGATATTTCTTGCTTACCAGTGCACCAGGGCATAGATTTATAAGCTGCTGCAAGGTTAAAGCCTTCAAATGAAAATCTGTAGATATAGTGTACCCTCTAGGTAATCAAATATTTTAATATGGGTATTGCTTATGGGAGAATATTCCCTGCTTCTTAAAAACATTTCCTACAAAAGGTTCTGGGGGAGGGTTGTTTGTTTTTATTAGATGGTTACTGTATGAACTAGCCCTGTCCTCTTCTACTGTGACAACCCTTTTTAGCCAAAAATGATCAGACAAAATCCTTGACACACAATACATTCTTATAGGATTAGAGACTTCTAGTTTGCAAAAGAAGATGAAAATCATGCAGCACATCTTTCATAACCTGATTATACTAATAAATCTTAAGCATAAATGCATATTTTCAGTTAAAGGATACCTAAAATAATTACAGTAGCTACAACTCTTGATTACATGTACCTACTTACTTATCGCTGTGATTACGAACACTGGATACTAACTTAGGCTAGCCTGAAATGCTATTCATTTCATCAACTCAGAAAAAGCAACTGACATTATTCCTTGGATGATTATAATTTGCCTGCATTTTACATCTCTGCAACCACATTTTAAACTAACATCTGCATACTCTCATGTCTTTGCCACGTTCTAACTTTTGTTCACTGAATTTTGCTAGCCTTGCGTTTTAGTTGCCTTTACTTATGGTGTTGTTCCACATCTTCCTCCAAAGTTTTAGGGGTTGAACAACCCACTGATTGATCAGTAAACTGAATCTCTTACTCCAGCAAAAGAGTTTGGCTTCATAGATAGCCGTCAGACAGACTTTGGAGTCGTATCTTCACTCCTGGCATCTTCCCTTGGGTGATGCCCTGATGCTTGCAATGCTTTGTGCCTCATTCCCACTTGTAAAGTGTGGATAATGATTGTTTCCTACAGTGTGAAGGGCTCCAAGACGTACATATGAATAATATATTTAGAGAGAGTTATCTCACTTTCAGATAATCCTCCTGTTCAAAATAAATAACTTTGCTCTTTTATCTGTAAAGGAATTTGGGATTCAGGGGTTAATGGCAGTGAAATGAGATAACATCTTTTCTGAGAATATAAAATTCCTCCACTCAGTTAACAATAACCAAACAAACAAAGGTTTAGGCAAGCAGAATTTAATACCCAGCCTGGAATTTTTCCAGTACTGAGACTGATATGTCTATGTCTAAATTCTTTTTTCTAGCAGCAAATAAGCTGGATCTTTATGTTGGATGTCTCAGCAAAAGACAGCAATTTTGGCTCAGAGCAGTGACAATGATTCAGAGCTAAGTGAGGAATAAGAGTTTATCTGCTGCTACTAGATCACCCTCTGAGATAGCAGATCCTCCATCCAAGTATTGACCTGGTTTTATCCTATTTTATTAGTTTAGACAGGAAAGGTTACAAATTCAAAGCTTTCAGATAAAAATTGGATATCAAAGTAAGAGTCTGCAAACTGTAGAGGATTTAAATCTGTCAGGATTCTACCAGACATGTTTGAGACTGACAAGCTGGGCCTGTGAAGTTTGTAAATTCGGGGTTGGTTAATAATTAGTTAAGGAAAGGTCTTCTGCTGAATGATTCTAGAAGCTTTATATAACTTAATATGATGGAAACAGTGAGACAGTGAGACTGATTTTTGGAAGACGTGGTCAGGTTTTTCGTTTTGCCTTTTGATTCAACATCAGCAAAATAAAGTAAAAAGGAGTGGGGATACTCTTTTTTTTTGTGAATTCATCTGTGTGTATGGTAATTGCTGACCTAAAAAACCTACACCAACATATGCTGTAGGAAAAGCTTCAAGCAACCTCAGCATCACTATGCAAATTTCCGTAAAACATCTGTTAAGTAAGACTCAATTACAGAATTGACATGATTGACATGATGTTAATATTATTTTCATAATAAAAAAAATTCATTCTCAACTTCTGTTAAAATGAAAGTCCAACAGCTTCTACGCTTTCATTGTCACAAGACCATGGATGCCAGGTTTTTTAGTTCATTTTATTTGCTTTCTAACCAACAACTGTGGTATGTGCTAACGATGCAGAACGAAAGCACTTTGTTGCTATTTCTGGAGGCAGTAGAGCAGCACATTAATGAGAGGTGATTTGAAGCATCACCTTTTTTAACTGTAGAGTGTTTTCCTCAGAGTAATAAGGGGAAAATAATTTTTGTCAACTATACTGGACTCTTATCTGCCAGGTGCTCCACAAATTTGGGGTTTGGGTTGGTTTGGTTTTCTAAATAAAGCAAGAGATTTTGGGTGGGCTCAGTATAGTTCTGGGACAATAGATTCTTCCAAGTCCATATAACTCTAGTACTTAAACTGCTTCATCAAGAGATTCAGAGGTTGTTTTGTCATATATCTTTTTGCTAGTTGTATGCAGTAGAGCCATAGCATAGTGAAGACTACAGGTATTAATTCAACCCAGCTACAGTGCAACAGGATGCTAGAGTTGTCAGGCATAAAAAATATCCACTTCTTACTCCTGTTTTGTGTTACATTTGATAGCACTATCCATGCTATGATATCTTTATTTTAGAGCACTCCTCAGACTTTATTTCACCAGCACAGTATACTCCCTTTCCTTTACCATAATCCTTTATGTTTTTAACACAACCTGTTTTTGCCTTCTACTCTGCCACAAAATGGTAGCACAGAATAAAGTAGTTCCTGTTCCACCCTTTTACGTAATTAGGAGCTCCTGCTGAGGCATTTTTCATTCCCAGGTGAGCAATGTTGGGAACTGTATTGATTTCCTCGTAGAGTTACAATCTGCAGCTCCCTAACAGCTGTATAGAAGGATAACAGGTATGTATAAATCCCATCAAGGAAGACTTTTGTTCACTTAAAAACATGCACTAAATATCTATTACCATTACTCTTAATTTTGAATGCAGGATTCAAACTCAGAAAATATACTTACTTTCAGCTACAAAATTAAAAAACCCAAAACTATGTTTGAGGAGAAACTTCAAAAATTAAGCAATTTTAAAAGAACTTTGTGTGTATACTTGAATCACGTTTTCTCTCATGCCCTCAGACTTGGCTTCTTACAAACTCTGAGGCTGTACCTGCAGTTGGAACTGTGTGTTTTAACATACTGTGGTGATATAGGACTACATAAGAGGATCCACTGTATTTTTTTTCAATAACACAGGTTAACCACCAAGTTCATAGTAATTTTGACTGGAAAGTAGCAAGATGCTTTCAATCTAAGTTCAAAGTCTGGAATATTTTCAAATTATCAGGACTTAATAGGTGACTGTTAAAACCAAGCAAACTAAAGGAAAGCTAGCTAACATGTTGAAACATTTGAGCACAAGCACCTGGCTGTACCAAAATGGCCTAATCCACACCATAGCTGGTCTAAGCAAGGCTGGTGGTGTTACTAAGATGCATTTCAGCTACATCAAGATGAAGAGCATGAAATATAGAGTAGTCATATAATTGATCCTTCTGTGAGAGTCTTTGATCATTACAGCTATGGCATACTCAGGATTGAAACCAGGTGAGGAAGCTGCATGTTGTCCTTCCTTCTTCCCCAAAAATACATACAAAAATTGCTGAAAGACTAACAGAAGGTGTAGAGTAGCTATGGGCTACTGTAAGAGGGCAGGGCTGTTTCCAGCATCACTCCATGGAGAGGCTCAGGACAGATTTTACACTGTCCTTGCATCCCTGCCAGAGCTAATTCTGGAACTGGCAAGGCAGGAGGGAAGAGTGTCTGCAGAGTCCAGGAGACATCTGTCTCCCTTCTCCCATATCACGAGCTCCCTCCTCACTCTTGCTGAGTACAAGAGTCCTTTTTGAAGCCTTGCTGCATGTGGTGCAAGCTCAAGTAGAAGCTCCTGGCTTGGCAAGCCCATGAGGCTCAATAGGTACAAATTCAAATGATAACATATGTAGATTAAAAATAAAATTTACAAAGTTCCTTCAGCATATTTTTATGATTAAGTTGAAAACAAACAGACTGGCACCACTTTCCGCATTCAATAACTTAGAAAACATTTTTCTGTTCCTCCCGTCACAGAAATTTTTCATCTCTTTTCTTTCAAGATCAAGCTAGTTCCTTGACTTCCCAGTAACAACACACTTGAGGCTTTCTGGTCTGCTGCTCCTGTTGGTTTTGCATGGCCTAAGGCAACTTCCTGAGCCTTGGTTAGACTGAACTTCAGCTTTCACCAGCCTTCCTTCATGTATTGCAATACCCTCATCAGCTAGAAGACCTCTTTGAACTTACCCGCTGCTGCTTTCAGCAAAGACAAGAGCTCTGCGGTGGGAAGATGCCAGGGGGGGTGGTGGTAGTGGTGGTGAGTTGTCAGGTCTCTGTGGGCATAACTATTTAGTTTTCCACATCATGCATAGTCACAGTTAAATAAAGAGCCTTTTCCTTTTTCGTTTCACTTCATCGCTGACATCCTTCATGTCCTTAAAAAATACTTTGCTGAAGTCCCCCAGCCAAAAATTCAACCTTAGTTTTCCATTAAAAATAGAACCCGATTAGTTGTCTACTTAAAAAAATTATTCCAGGCTACATTAGTGCCAGAAAATTAATATCGTTAGCCTCCATTCCTCTCCCCCCAGCAGTTTCTACTGTCTCTATCCCTTTTCATATAATTTTTTCAAAAATTTTCAAAGCGCCCTATTCTGTTCAACGAGGAATAATTTCCCTAAGAAACACAGACTCTTGATCTTGCATAAATACATAAATACCACCTCCTTTCAGTGTGTCCTACTACCAGTGTAGGGTCATACCCTAGCAAACAACTCGAAGTTTTGGAATTAAATATATTAGGCACCAAAAAAAAATTGATTACAAAAATAAAGACTAGCTGTGGAGAAACATTGCCTCTATAAAATGTCTATGAAGTATTGCTTAATCTTCTAGCTGGCAAAGATATTATTCTTATTATAATTGTTATTATTGATTTTGTTTATCACAAAGTGTCTATGAATAAACTCTGAATGCAGTCCCATTTTCCAAATACAAGATACAATAGTAAGTATGTCCCCTCCCTCAAAAAAAAAAAGAAGTATTTTTACTATGAACAAATGAAAAATATTCAACAGCCATTATTCTGGTTTTCAAATAACTCTCTAAAAAAGAAAATCTACAGTAGAAGTATATGGATAAATTATCAGTTTCCCTACCAGAGAAATATTATCCGTAAAGAATGGATTAGACTGATTAGACATTCCAGCCCATATAAATTAGTTTACTGAAAATATATCTATAGAAATTCATTTAAGTAAACAATAGTTAAAAACAATTCACATTATTTTAATGAAAAGCATATATCAATATGTATATTAATGTTTTCTATTAGATCTAGGTATGGTGCTTGAGCACTTAATACCGCCTGGCACTGGGGGTAAATACTGGATGCCTTATCACTTCAAAATGAAGAGCACTAGGTCCCACTCCCATTCTTCAATACATGGATGTATAGATGCTTTCTACTTCGATGATCTAAGAATAGGAAAGTACTCTCAGTTTTCAAGGTAGAGTACACTCAGTTTTCTACAGTCTCTCTGTAGTCTCCCCAAAATAAATCCTAAACCACTGAAAGTTTTAATCACCTTAAATATTTGACCATTTTTAATATAAAAATAAGCTATCATGATGAAGTAGCCTCCTGGTGGGGCATGCCTCTTCCAGCTGTGAGAGGATTATAATGATGTCTTAAACTTCCTTCTACATACTCTGTGTCTCCTCAACAGAAATCTTCCCTCCTGTCCTGCTTTCAGGGAAAAGAAAATGAAGATCTTCAGTTATTTTCACATCACCATCTTTTATCATGTCCATCCATATGCAAAAGCAAATAAGCGATTTTGCACTAGGAACTCAAATACCAGAGAGATGTTTCTCCAGTCTGTTCCAAGCTGACTACCTCTTTTGTATGGCTATTGTTAAAATTAAGTTTTAATAATTTCCTTTTTAAATGACGAATCAAGTAGATAACGTAACCCACTGTTCAAGCACATAAATAAATCAGATGATGTCAGATCTCATGTTACAACACTTGCTCCTACCTCCATCGTCCTCACCCCAAGAGAAGTACACGCTAACTGTAAAAGATTTGTAATGCCAAATGCTGTAACCTTTAGTCAGTTTTCACATTGGTTTTAATGTTACCTTCCAGTAATAACTACAATTCCCATGGAAATGTTCTGTACAAGAGCACTTGCCTGACTAAGAACAGTTCTGTACTACAGCGTGTAACTATCAGAGCTGGCACTTGTAACACGGCACGTGGCCCTGGCCAGCAGCCCTCCAGCTACATTTCAACTGGGCATGAGACCCTGACATAGTGGCTGGCCCACAGGAAGAGTGGGTTTCATGGCCCACACCCTTGCCTTTTCTGAAGCACAAAGAGTACAGTAATATTTTAATCCCATTAGTGCATGTAGTCACAGAAAAGGGACAGCACTTATTTCTTCTTATTTTTCCTCTTTTGTCTTATGAAACTGTGGATAAAGAACTGATTTTTTTTTTCAGTGGACCTAGATTAATTCCACTTTAATTCAGATATCTAATTGCAACAACTATTTAGGAACTTAGCTGAGGTCCCTTCCACAGCGAATGGAGGCTGTGCACTGTTGACACCCATTTGTTGCATCTACATGATACCAGTCCTCACTGGTTTGGATCTCTCGAAGGTTAGAGTTAGTCAAACCTGTGTCTGGGACTCTTACCAGAATCTTATATGGATTCCCTTTATTCCTGGATTCCCTTTATTCCTAGACAGAAATAATGAGTGTTTCATCAAATCTAAAGCTTACACCCGAAATGATAAACTGCTCTGAAACTGCCTGTTTCCCTTCACTGGTGAAAAAGGTTGATTAACACATATACAGATACTTACAATGTAGCTAAATAAGGTAAAAGCTGAACCAGACAGCATAACCTCTGCACAGCCCTTCTAAATATCAACAGCAGTACAATAATGGTAAATTATTACTATTATTATTTAAATGTAAGAGTACACCTAAGGTGTGATGTTTTCACAGAGTTTTGCCATTATCTCTTGTGGCAAAAAAAACCACTGAGCCAGTGTGATTGGCAATATGTTGTGGCTTATGGATAAGTCTAAACAAAAAAAAAAAGATCCCCGTTGTTATTTCTGTATCAGCTTTTACTGCTGCAGGAAGAAGGAAAGAGCAAGATTGACATGGAGAAGATCTGAAACTGATCTTTATTTTCTGCCTAATAAAACTTAACCTGAATTGTTTAGTGCTGACACTGTAGCAGACTATACCAGGCTTCAAAATACAAGCCCAGTGTTGGCTATTATCATTTTCGGGATGGAAATAAAAAAGGGTGTTTTCAGGGGAAATTTAAAAGTAAAGAGCACAAGCAGGCGTGCAGTGAAAAGCAGAGGTCAGCCCTCTCCCACCGGAGAATCACAGCAGCTGGAGTGGCTCCACAGAGGGCGAAGGCAGCAGAGCCTTGCAGAGGACAGCAGGACTCTCCACCGCCTGTGGCTCAGCAGCTCAGGTTGGTTTTCTCCACTCTCCAAGTAAAGCAAGTGAAGGCAAGAAAAGAGAGTTCCTTTTCATTGCAAAAGAAGCAAAAGGAATGGGAGTAACAGAGCTTAGGGGACCTGGTGCTAAAGTAAAGACCTTGCGTTAAATTTTAGACACATGGAAATTTGTTCATGACATCCCTTCTGAGCAGCCAGCATAATCTCTGGGTAGTGTCGCCCAACAGGGGATGCAGCCTATATGTCTAAATAGCACGGAAAGAGAGACTGCATGATGGAGTTACATCAACACTGACATGACTAATTTATGACTCACTTGCAGACATTTTCTCAATATATGACTCATGTTTCAGCCCTCTCAACCAGTTCATATCTGCTAGAATTACTACAGTTTCTTTATCTGACAGAAAAAAAACTTATTCATTTTCAGAGATTTTGAGAGATGGAAGTTTTAACAATATTAAGAATCCACATTATGCTTTTAAACAACTGAGCTTATCTATCAGATTGTTTTATAGAATCATAGAATCATCTGGGTTGGAAAAGACCTTTAAGATCATCAAGTCCAACCGTTAACATAACCCTGCCATCCATGGAATCATAGAATCGATTTTCTTGGTAAGACATTTTTGTTATCTCTGGTAACTGCCTCGCAACTTACTGTTTCAAACAATGTTGTGGGATTCAACAGGTTGGGATTCTGGGGAAGAACAAAACCAAAAAAACAGGCAATGTAAACACACTAAAAGAAACTTACACATTAACAAAAACTATGACTTCTTTCCTCTCAATAGTTAAAAGGTTCGATTCAGAATTGGAAAGGAAAAGACAGTTCTATTCTGAGGAAATGAAGTGACCTTTTTGGTTCATAAATGACAGGCTTATCCTTACTGTTAGTTTCTCTCTTCAAATTGTCATAAAATAACTATAAAATGTAGTGTACATGTGATAATTTAATCCTTAACTATCTGGAGTGGCTGAAACTGGATCATATCCCAAATAACAACAAATTATACAATGATGACATCTGATCATTAAGATCACTGTGTTGGAAAATGTCTGGGCAGTGAAGATAAGAATATGCTACAGAAGATGCCTGAATGACTTTACTACCTGGATTTCTTGAAATGTATGAACTGCTGCCATGAAGAGTGCAGTATCGCTGCCATAGGAAACTTCCACTTTATTTTGGGAGCTCCTCATTGTTGGAAACAGTGTAGGAGACTAAAGTTCATTTCATATTAGCCAAACACACAGTGATTATAAGCAATATGCTATGGCATGAAATAGGGTACATACCAGGACATATTAGGTAAATTATCTTCATCCTGTTGATATGTAGGAAAGCAGATCTATTTACTAAATTTCATCTGTTCCTCAGTCAGACCTTAGGAATCAGCAATGTAAATCTGGGACTGGTGCTGGAAATGCTATTAAAGTGATTTGAGAAATGAAGAGCCTGTTTTTACAAGCAAAGATTGAAAAAAAATTAGCTTGTTCAGCCTAGAACGACATAAGCTGAAAAATAAATTGGGGATTAACAGTAGGGAAGAGAAGATCTGTACAAGTTAGCAAGAATAAGTGGTTATATATGAATTGGTCATGCATAACTTTAGTATGTAAAGTGATATTCTGGAAAAGCCCTGTGAATAGTGGAAAAAGAACTTCAAAGATTTTAAGTGGTGCTTGATGACATCATGAAAGAGGTCATTGTATGCCTCAGCTCCCTAGCACAGGACACAGCTCCTTTCTGAAAATACTGCTCTAGCTCTCCATGGTCAACTTGAATTTACATCCTTTCCTTTATAAAATTGCTTATATCTTTAGTCAGATCTCAAAATTGTTACCTTATTGTCATTTGCATCTTAAAAGTGTTTGGATCTCGAAAACGTGAAAGAGCCTTTATTCATTCCCTTTGCCCAGCACCAGGGATGAGACTGGCTCCTGGAGCCTGTTCTTGAAAGCAGTCACACACTCTGCAGGTCTGAGAGGGGGTGTGAGGGGTCTAACCTGGCAAAGGAAAAAGTTATCTTTAGGTATCCCCTTTCCTCCTCCTTGGGGCGGCAAAGGAGGTTGAGGGGCTTTGCTGCAGGCATTATAATGCTCACTTTTAAAACTCAGAAGGAACTTCCTTGTCAATAGCACACTGGTCTGAAGGCAGCCACCTGTGTTCTGACCTCTCTCAGCAATTTAATGATCATTTGTGAAATTTAAGCTGCTGTAACGAGGCACATACCCAGTATAGGCAATTCGGTAGAAGACCTTATTATCTGGAATTACTAATTATACAGATTAGCAACTTATTTTACTCTCTCACCTTACTGAAATAAGAGTATAATGAGGCTGGAGATCTTGATGCCCAGTAAAATGAGAAGGTGTTTCCCATTCTTCAGCTCTTTATCTCATATGAAGGTCACACCTGCAACTGTAAGGGGATGAGAAGTATTTTAGAGAAGCTGAGGTTAAGAGCACTTTGTCCAGGAGCGAGATGACCTGGGTTGAGTGAATAATCCTTGGCTAGCTGAGATGCACTGATAATGAGGCAGCCTAGTTAGACCCTAATGTTAGTGTCAAATTGATCTACAGACGAAAGTCTTTTGGGGAATAAAATAATGATTTTAACAAAATAACAGTCTGGATCTGGTAGGGAAGAGTATATTTTCTCCTGGTATAAAAAACATTGGTCTGCAAAAGACAACTCTTGTGCTAAATAAATGCAAACTCTTCCTCACTTTTAGTTCCTCCATCTTCATTATTCTAAATGCTGAAGTTTCACTAATTTCTGAACGTCCTTTTGCCTCATTTGTAATACATGGTATAAAATGGATTTTTTGAGAAAGTTTTCTATCTCTGAGGCCAAAATAATTTTGACCAGTTTAAGAAATTTGCTTTCCTTTTTGGATTTTTTTTTTTCCTCTTCACAAGCATATTGTTTAGTAAGATCTCGATTCTAACATCTAATGGTCTAAACAGCAATTCTCATTACCCACCAATTTCAATGACTCTTTTGCATTTGTCTCTTACAGTTAATGTCTGTCCTGAGAGAACATGAGGGTTTCTACCCAGATTTGGAGAAAATCCTCCTGGGTTTGCCAGGCGTGGGGTGCTCTGCTGGAGTAAGGAGGTCACAGACTCCTCTCACCCCTGCTTACTCTCTGCCTCCTTCACGCAGGAGCTGATGATGTCAATTTGCTTTTCATTTGTGAAGACAGAGCCCAAGTGCTTGCATGCCTCTGGTGGGTGTTGTATTTCCCTGAGCACACCATATCATGGCAGGCTGGAGCCACTACTGACTTGCTTTCCTCAGGATGCAAGGGAGCACCAACGCTAGCTAGGTCCTGCTCTAACTTCATAAGAATGGCTTCAGCTTCTTCTTGGAGCCAAGCTGCCTGCAAGAGGCTGTCACCTGATATGTTGTGATAAAAAACGCCTTTAAAAGAGAACTTGTAGCACATCATTAAAGCTAGAGATTTCCAAGCCTGGACATCATCTAACCAATTTAACACATATTCAGACTACAGGCACTGAAAAGATGCATGTTAAAAATGTGGAGTGCACAGAGAAGCCCAAAATATCCGTTGAGTTCTGTATAAGCTCTCCAGCTACAGGACATGCTCCCTCTCTCCCTGATCACAGATTGCAGAACTCCAAACAACTATCAGGGGTGAAAATTAGCAGCAGCAAATGGTGCCTAAAGGCTCAACTAGTATCAATATTAGAAGTCAGGTTAAATGGTCTGATGTATTAAGATCGAGTTTGAGAGAAAGAGGGAAAGATTTCCAAGTTGTAGGAGAGCTTACAGAAAAAAATTTGCAAGGGGCCTACAATAACATGGGAAAAACACACCACATTGGTATGGTGATGTGATCTTCAAGAAAAACATAGGTTTAAAACCAAATAAAAAATATACATTCAAAAACCAAACATAAAAGTTCAAAATCAAAATAAATAAAAGGAATATACAATGAATTGAAGCTAAGAAAATTCAGTAAAGCCAGTATTTCTCTTTGGGATTGAGAAAGCATGTTACCTTACAAGCTGAAAATGCTTATAACATTGTGTATACTTGAACTACATTAAAATACCCTCCTTTTACTCCTCTAAAAATATAGGGCTTTGAAAGCCAGAAAAGTTCATGACTGTGAAATAATTTCCACTCTTTAAAGAGAAAAACAGACTTTTAAAATAAAAATTATTTCCCCTTCTTAATTCAACTAAAAGTACGTTATACAACAACCTACTGCTATGGATCCTGCAAAAGTTATTTTTGTGCATCAAATACATATTGCTTTCTGCTCTTGGTGTTTTTTGGGTTTTGAGGGAGAAGGAAGGAGGGGAGAGGGAAGGTTATTCTTGGATTCTTTTATTAGTTCTTTCTGGAGAATTACATTTTTTTTTTAAATGCTCTCATTGACATAACGCATTATGAAGCATTGTGCTGTGAAGTGTAACATCAGCTTGTATCAGTCACACTGCATTACTTTAAATGCCTAGCCTAATGTGTCACTGCACAGTAACAGCAGAAACAACCTACATAACTGAAAGCAGCAATAGCTTGCAGATGAAAATATTGTAAAATTATTTTTGTACCCAGATATACTGCTTGTATAAACATGCTCCCAATTCTGAAAGGTAACACCACTTACATACAATTTCCCTGGGAAAGCAGGAGGTTGCCTGCAATACAAATGCCATCAGAAAACAGACCATCAATAAAATTCAAGCAAAAGGAAGCATGTTCCGTGCCTATTTTAGAAATATCTACATATGGAGAAGCATCTTTTTACTGTTCACACAATCATCTGACAGTCAAATATTTTAGAGAAAAAATGCTGCTGTTATGGATAAGTATGTCCACGTTTTGCTTTGAAAACTTTATTTTAATGAAAGAGGAAGTATGCTTTTTCTGCAAATTTGTAGATACAAGGAGAGGGTTTTTGGATTGACTAACCCTCTCTTCTACTCCTCCTGTCCTCATGCCTGAAACAGGGCTTATTTTTAGTTACATTTCTACATCCTCACTGTACAGCAAAGGATTTAATTTAACCCTTTTGTAGTTACCTCTTTTCAGATGAGGAGTAATTATTGTCTAGGCAAACAAGCTTCAGTATTTATCTAGGTACCATTATACAGACAGCTGAGTTCATAGGCAATACTCTCCTTTTGAATGAATAGACAAGAGTTACCAAAAGAAATGCTTAAAACAAAGGTAAATTATGATCTTTAGTTTTAGGTGTGAGATGCTCTGATTTGAACTTGGGTTACCCATTGAAACATTTGGTGGTAGTCTGTGACATCAGCAGTGAAAACTGTCCTGAAACTCAAGTTAAAAATACTGGACATTTAGGTAAAGGATAATTTTTCAGTGTGTCAAGGAAGTTCTTCAATAAGAAAACTATTTACCAGTTTTCAAGACTTACGTTTTATCATAAGTGAGAACTAAACATTGTATAAGAGCACATGGTTTTCAGTAGTCTGATTTAAGCACAGAGTAATATATTATTTCCCTTTTCTGTTCACATTATTGCTTGTATGCTTGTATTTAATAGCCTTCTTATGTACAACTACTGTCAATTTAAAACTGTAATGAGGGTTCAAAAATACCTGCAGACCCATCGAATGTTGCTGCCACTTGCAGTAGGCTGAAAAGTCTGGTCCCATCTGGTCAGCTGAGTGAGAGTAGAGCTGGTTTCACAGCACTAGAGAAAATCCTGAACATGTCTACTAAGTGCCATATATGCGCAATTAAATTGCCCTTGCTCTCAGACTGCCCTCAGTGCTCACCCATCCCACGCTCTGCTCGGGGAAGGCTTTCAGATTGAGTAATTGTGCATTCTTCCCCCATTTCCTCAGAACAACTCCTCTTTTGGTGTAACAGAAAATACAGCATTGTCCATACTCGGACTGGACCAGAAGGGACTGATTCTTTCCTCTTTTTTTTGTCCTGAAACCTGTGTATGAAAACATGCACACAGCACACCACAAATCTGGCTTGGTCCCTTCATAAAGGGAAAGTGATAGCACTGGAGTTGTGAAATGAGTGTGTGCCATCCTCAAATCAGCCCCCTCACCAGAAGATTAAACTCCCCTTGTGATTAGCAAAAGTGATTTTGTACGCAATTCCTAAATCTTCCCGTGCATTCAACAAGTTCAACGTAGATGACACATACAATTTGTGTCACGCTATTACATTTCACGTCAATAAATATATATTCTTGCTTCCAAGGATCAGAAGACTGAGTAATTAGTGTCAAGCACGTACAAAAAGTTGAAACCTTTCCTATGGTCATCTTACAGAAGCACAAAGCTTAAACTATGTTAACATGTGCTTTTGGAAAAAACACGTCTTCTGAGGCCTCCTCTGCAGGTGCATTAGAGCTGATTTTCACTACCACATGAGAACAACAGAGCCTACTATCCATTTTAACTGGATTGTTGGGGATTTTTCATTTCCTATTGTATATCAACTTTTCCATCTGTGGATATCAAAACTATACTTATAATAATTTCTAGCTTCCAAAATAACTTCAGCGGCAACGACTGAAAATTAACATAATCTTTTCACATAATCTCACTTTATTATCTATTATTTCAGTGTGAAACCAATGTTTACATTTTTTAATCAGCTCTCCAACATCATATAATTAAGAATAAAAATTTAAATTAGATTCAATTTCTACAGGTTTTACATTTTAATTGCATATATTCATGCCATTACCTTATTAAAATCTTTAGATCTTTATTATGAGTTCTATTAGGTGGTAGATTATGAATAATTGACTAAAATCTGAAAAGCTCACATCTGTAATTTATTTACATATGTATATAGAGTTGCAATGTGATTTACAAGATATTCCAGATAGCTCTAGGAAAGATATGTTAAGTCAATGACCCCATCAACTTATTCTTCCTAAAACATATTCACCATCCACTGATTGCCACAAATATTCTATAATACTTTTAAATGAAAAAATGAATAAGCAACCCTTTTTCTCTTTTCTTTTCTTTTTTCCCCATACTGCTGATTTCCAACAAACGGAGGAAATACATGACACCGAAGTGCTGGCAAAAGCACCATCCCAGAGAAATAAGATTGTTAGCTGAATTTTTTATGTGCTTCCCCAAAATTTAACTTCACCAAATCTTCATTTGCAAGACACCGAACCTCCCCACCTTACAGTCCCACTCATTGCACAGCCTAGATTAGATTTTCTTAAGTAATGATTTTCTCCTTCTCTTCACAGTTTGAGGCATCTTTTCATCATGTAACACCTACAAGTGAAAAATATACTTCAGAGGCTTGGCAAACTCATATTTCAGCAAATGAGCTTGCCTCCTAGGCAATAACTAATTAACAGCCAGACACAATATTCCAGTAGCCAACCTTCATTTCTTTCGCACCAAGTAAGCAATCCCCCAACTCCAATAGTTAGTGAATCTTCTATATGTTTGTTAGGATCTGACACACAAGAACTGATAGTTTACTACTCACTGCAATGGCGCTGGCAGCAAAACTCCTGGGGCTTTAGCCCAGTGGCAGTGCAAGCAGCATTCCTGTGCTCCCACCTGCCAGGGGTCTAACTACCAGCCAATGCAAGAACTGCAATGTCAGGAAAGGGAAAAGCAATTACAAGGGCTGGTAATGCTGTAGTTGGCCAAATACTGCCCCTGTTCAAAACCAGATCCTTTTTTCAGTGTACCCAGGAGATATTACAGGCCTACAAAAGAAACTAATCCATAGTTCGCTATTTCAATACGTCTTACACCAACTGTAACGCTTGACTGTACATTAGGAGTCTGAGCTGAATTTTGCCTTTTATGGACTTGCTAAAAAAAGTGAGATGATTGTATCAATGCAAGTACCATTATCACAAACTTTATACCTATAACTGTTAGCACAGTCATTAACAAACAAATGTGGGAAATTATCTGTTTACCATCCATCATGCAATTCTATATTTTGAAAGCTTACTGCAGCCCTGTGAGTGTAATATTGGGAAATAGTAAATACCAACAACTCAGCTGTCAAAGATATATTTGGAACTACTAATCTGATTTAAAACAAAAAAAACAAATCAAAAAGTAGTCTTGAAAGTGTAATTAAAAGCCCATCCCTGTAAAGATGACTGATTTGTTCATGTTTTACCTGGCAAAAAAAAGATGTAGGTCAATGTAGAAAAGAATGATTTTGAAATTTTTCAGAGCAGTTGTCATTAAGATGCTCTGAGTTGGCTGCAGTGGACATTTCTCCATAGACTTCAGCAAAGCAAAGGTTTCACCCTCTATGTAACATATGAAATCTCTTCTTTTAGATTAAAAAAAAAATAAATTACTTAAACTTTTTAGCTTTTTAGATATTTTTGGAGGTTGCAAGCCAAAAAAAGGGCATAAGTTACATATGAATGTCTTGTGCATCCTTACGAAAATGATCTTAAAAAAAAAAAGCAACAGGAGTTGAAAGTAAGAACAAGAGTTGAAGGAGAATAAGGCCGCCTTTTCCAGTGCACAGGCCACAGCACAGCTTTTAAGGATTCGTTCCTGATCATAATACGTTTGAACAGAAGTGAAATAGATGGGGCCTGAAGAATTCTTCCAATACCTCAGAAATTTCGAAGTACAGTTATACTTCAATCCTGAACACTAAGAAAATCTTTTCTGTGATTTCAGAGAGAGATAAAACATTCTGAAAAAAACAATGAAAAACGGCTACATTGTCAGCACTGTGTGTACTATAGCTCATAACACATCTTTGATATTTTGTTTTGCTTACTGAAAAAATTACATATGTTATGCTATACTTATGCTGTGAAACAGAAAGAGGTAATAAGCATGTGTGCCGTAAGCACATGTAACCAATAATCCAGAAATTAATTAATTTGTTCACCTTCATACTGCTCAATAACCCACACTTACAACTACCTGTTAAGAAAGTACCACATAACTTCACAAGGGGAGAAAGTGAACTTGGTTTTGTTTTCAGGCTAAGAACTGCCTTTATTTCAGGGGAAAAATGTCAGTGGCTTTGTTTTAGGGTATTTCAAAAGTACAAAATGACAGTTCAATTTTATTGTTAATTTTGCCTGAGGTTAATTCTTCATGGAGAATAAATGAAAAATTTCAATTTAGGCATTTAAAAATTGTGCATTTCTAAAATTTCTTTTCTCCACTTCTTTATATAAAACCACACATCCTACAATGACATAAAACCTTTTACTATGTCTTATTGACAAAAACCTCCCTTTCTGACTTTATTAGAGTTAAAATTGGCTTTATTTTAGCTTTTATGTGGAAAACCATCCTGCCAAGTTCATCGTCATAAAACCTTTATGTTTTGAAACAGCACACTGTAATAATGAATGATGTATGAATATATAAAAATACAACATCATGCACTGACAAGCGAATCTATCTATACAGAATGAATGGGGACAATTAAGTAGTGAAAAGTACTGAACAAAAAGCACTTAACAATTTGTAAATACCAACTTTGTATATAAGTTGATTTGCAAGGAAATGTAACTGATGCTATTATGGCTATATGAATTTATTTCACTGGAAACTAAAACAAATCTTTGTTTAAGTGAACATTTCAAACCTATGTACATGGTATTTTCCAAAACTAATTTCTGTAGAAATTTGTGGCTTACTGAGTAGCGACTTTGGTAATCTTAACAGCAGCTTTAGGATTTAGGTCTATTGAAGTAATTTAGTACCACTTACATGCATAAACATGTATGATCGTGACCAAGTTTGTCACAGAAACACTGTAATGCTTTCTATTCAGATTTACGGTTCTATTTGGAAGGTGGTGGGTGGTTTTTTCGCTCGTGTTTGTGTGTGGTACCACATTTAGTTAGATACCACACTCTGCCTGAATGGCAGAGTGGAGGATAAGCATTCTCACCCAGGCACACTTGCGCCTGCTTATTTCAGCTGAGCAGGACTGGCTTACACGCACACTTGCAATACAGCACCACAGCGATACCTGAGGGGTAGCTATAAGGAAGATGGAGACTCCCTTTTTACAAGGAGTCACATGGAGAGGACAAGGGGGAATGGACAGAAGTTGCTCTTGGGGAGATTCTGATTAGACATGAGAGGGAAATTTTTCACAATGAGAACAGTCAACCATTGGAATAATCTCCCCAGGGAAGTGGTTGACTCCACCACATTGGACACTTTTAAGACTCAGCTGGACAGGGTGCTGGGCCATATTGTCTAGACTGTGCTCTTACCTAGAAAGGTTGGACTTAGATGACTTTGAGGTTCCCTCCAACCTGGGATTCTATGATTCTGTGATCTGTGACTACGCTGCTATGATAAGGAGAGACAGAAAGACAGACAGAGACACACATTTAAAATCCTTGTTGCTGCATTCCTGGCCAGGGTAAAGCAGGTAAGAGGAGCAGGCAACAAAAATCCTTCCATCATTCTGCTCAGTTCCCACAATACAAGGGGAGCACAGCAACTCATTGAGAAGCGAAGTGGGCTGACCAGGGAACTGAGGCATATCGTTGGAATTCAGACAATCTTTTGGCTTTTCATTAAGACAAAACACAGAATAATTTTTCAGGTGGAGCATGTAGCTCCTATAATCCTATACACACTTGTGTCATAGACACTGGTTCTGAGAGTGTGGATGATGCTATTGCTAAATATTTAGTCATTTATTCTTCCATTTTTCATGGAGATAAAATTATAGTTGCAGCAGCTAGAAATGTTAGCTGGGGAATTCTGTGATCAAAACAAGAACTGAGGTTGTGGCTGGCTTGGAAATACAGTTTATAATTTGTTCTGGTACTTCAGCTGTCTCTATTCAAGTCACTGCTGCTCCGGTGTAATTTGGTGTTTCTATAAGTGGTAATTAGCAGCAGAGCTCACTGCTGTCGCCAGCCCAAGCGTGCAGTGTTGCAGGCATGCCTAGTGAGTGGAAGAGATCTGAGCCTGGTTGTTGGTTCACCAGGGCAGCCCTGGCATTGCTGCTACATGCTCCAGCGTTTGATTATATCCAAAAGCAAGTTGTGTGCATGTACGCACGGCAGCAACACCTCACACTTCAGCATACAGCTACTTTTCAGCCTTCATTAAAAATAAAAGTAATTTAAAAATCTCCAAATGTATTTTTCTCCATTTTGTTTGCAGTTAATTAGATGAGGATAATAACCAGTCCTGACGGGCAGAAACAGGTACGCCTAGTGTTTTACTTTGTCGGTTATTCCAGAGCTTATTTGAATTAGTTCCTCCATAGAGGCAAAATGCCACAAATAAACTATTTTATTTGAAATTTTATTTGACCTCTTTGCTAATTAGTGCATATGAAAATGTCAGCTTACCCAGGGGCAGCAGTAACCCAACTAACAGTTGTTGAATTACCAGAAAATGTTACTATATTTTTATTCCAATACTTTATTTGCAATAATTATGTGTTTCAGTAAATTTTTTTACTGCATCTTTATTCTTCCCTCATTAATTCATAATGAATTACCTGCCATACTTGTTCCATCAATAGTTCATTAAGAAAGTTATTCCAACCAATGTGTCAATTACTGTGGTCATGAGGGACCCTGGGTGGTCACTGAGAACAGGATGATTTTTTTTACGCAGGCATACCCTGCTGTCCCCTGATAATATGTTCTGGGGAACTTTGACAGTAATTTCACAGATAGTGAAGCAAATTTTCCCATTAGAGGTTAACATAATGGAGAGATGATGTAGGCAGGGGCTCAAAAATATGCAATTTAAATGCCTAGAAAAAATATATTGTACTATAAGGTCTTTCTCGTTTGTATCATACTAACATTGCTCAAACCAGTGAGACTTATACAGCATAATAAAGAATAAATGTAAGAGGGCTGCTGCTGCACAGCCACAGGCAGGATGTTCCATTCCTTTCTACTAGCATCAGCATAAAATGTAAATAACATTATTGAAAAATTAAAAATATTTTACTATATCTTATGTATCTGTATCTGTAGCAGTTATTTTAGCATAAACATTACATTCAGGAAGTTCAACACAGTAGGGTGAAGAATGGAAAATGCTGTGACAGCAACAACTATCGAAGCAGATTTTTAATGGGTTGTGATGGAACTCTGCAATGACAGACAAGCTACTACAGTGCTACTGTGGCACCTTTGGTCAGGGCTTGTGAGTGATGCCAATAACAGACAACCCTCACCTCAGGACAGAGAAATGTAGTAAGTGCGACCTGGAAAAGTAATTTTCAGTTATGTGCTATGAAAGATGGAGAGAAACGCTTCTGAAAATAAAATATTAGTTCAACATCATTAACATTTCATGGCATAACACACACACCTCAGTGATATATGGCTTTTTGGCATACATTCATTCATTTTCTTCAATTGTATAGCAAGTTATTGCTGCTGATACCTTCCTCAAGCCATTAATATTGATATTGTTCAATTATCTGAGTCATATATAATTTTAACCTCACACATGAGTACTGGACAATTTACCATGGACTTCAAAGTTCATTTTTTTTCTATTTTAAAAAAAAAAATCACTTGTACAAAACTAATTTCTCTGCCTATACCTCTACATTCCCAAATCAGGTACTGCATTACTTCATGCGCTTTCTGTTGCTTGCCCAATGGCAAATATTTTGTCTACAACTACAGCACTGAATCCTATAATTTTGAAAAATGCGATTTTCATGTCATTAGAAAACAATAAATAACAGGAAGGTCGGGAGATGCAGTATTTAGAATTTACATCAAAAATAGATTTATAAAATTTACTCAATTGTTACTCTAAATTTTTTCTTTATTAAATACTCTAACTAAAAACCTAACTACCTCAGAGGAAATATAACATTTACTACTTGATTTGGTTTTCTCCCCATTTTGATACCCATTAGCTCAGAGATGGCATACCACTACTATTTTGCAGGAGAACTTTCAGAAATTATATGTATTCTTTATTTTGAGGTTCCTAACTAAATGTATTCTCTGGAGTTTTTTAATTAAACATGAATCTTGGGATAAAAGTATTGGCTCTTTTTATTGTAGAAATAAGGCTTACCAGTGGTATTTCAGTAATGTTAACTTCTTTTGTTCCAAGCCACGTACAAATACAGAATACAACTGCTTCTAACCTGACCATCTTTCAGACAACAAAATTTGGTTAAAAAGAATGACATGCACGAAGATAATAAGTTAATAAGAATAATGCATGAAGTCAGAAATCAAGCTGAACACACTAAGACTTCAACTGAATGCTTAATCCCATGAATCTCTTAACTGCCTTTCCTGGAAAAAAAATGGAAAAAAGTCTTTTTCAGATATCAGAAATCAGTTTATAGAATCATCTGACAGTCTTTCTAAGTGTGTCCTTCCTACCCAAATTAGTGAAGAGACAAATAGACATACATCAATTACAGGTGTGATGTGCTCATAAGCCTCATGTTATTATCTTTCTTTTCAAGGTGTTATTCTAGCACTCCCCAATAATATCATATGTATGATTTAGTAATAGATTGAACTATAGGATCTCATCAGAATAAACATAAAAAGTTGGGCAAGGCACAGACTGAAGAAAGAAAAAAAACCCCACATTCCTTTCCTTTCAACCTTGATGTGCAATTGGCATGGAAAATAAAACCATGACAGCACATATCAAAGTACATTTCTTTGAGTGATGTGTATCAATTTCATATAACCTCTTAAACCAGTTGCTTCTTCTTTTTCTTTTTTCCCATGAACTGGTGCAGCTATAGCTATGACTCCTTGCAGCAAAAAAATCTATTTATGGCACATTTTTAATGCAAGCGATATCCATTACAGAACACTGATAAGTGGAAGCATGCACAACCAGTGTAACAGCAGACCAAGACCATTAGCAGCACACGCATGTGTTTGAAAGGTTTAGTGCCCTGCGCCAGGGAGACTGCACCAACACTACCTCTACCAATGGTAAAACAAGCGACAAAGAAATAAAAGAGAGAAAATTATTAATATCACAACGATTAACCCTTGCATTTTTAATACAGATGACAGTTAAATATCTGTTATGGAATGTACAGATGGACTGCTGGGGATAAATGAAATGGCTAACAACTGTGCCATAGTAGATTTTGGTACACCTCCCAAATACAAACTTTTCACTTAAAGTGAGACCATGACAAGTAGTGTCGAGAAATGGCAACAGAATATTAATTCTCCCTGTGATGTAGCTTCATGCCATCCTGACGTAAATATATATATATATGTTTATTATTTTACACATAGCTCCAAAATGAAATTGTCCTCAATGAAGAGTAATTTTATTTATCTATCTTGAGTCCCAGTGTAACAAGAATTCACCTAGCAGCCCTTGCATCAAGTGTGAATTCATAGCTAAAATAAAGCAAATACTTTAAAGCCTGATTGTGACTGAGAGAGTAGAAAAATGTCAAGTGATGGAGAATCTATCATACTATTACACAATATTTACAAATGGGTAATTACCTTCACTAAAAATAACTTGCATATTTGTAACAATGTTTGACAGAAAATCCATCTGGCTTTAATTGTCTCCAGTCATTGAAAGTTGAATGACACAAACTTCTTGGCAAGAGAAATGCTTCCAAAACATTTGAGGGAAGTAAGGTGATGTATGGCAAGGCTGTGTGGCTTCCATCTTAGCAGTGTGTTTAACGAGGGCGACTGGGGAGAGATAAGAGTCTGTCCACTAAAACAAAATACAAAAGCAGATCAGGCTGCTCTGTATCCGTCTCTAATATTTCAGATGGAGTTACTTTATCCAGCATCTGAGAAAGGGGAAATAAGAGCATTTACTCTCCTGCGCTACAGTAACAGAAGCAAGGGCAGGAACTGACAAAACCTTGCTGACTCGCCATCATGTTCAGGACCCAAGAAGAAACAGTAAGTCTTCATCAATCTTCTCCAAAATCTTCCCAGCTTTGTAATAAAGGTGTGGGTGAATAGGCTTGAAAACAGTGAGAATCCACATTCGCAAAGGCAATTTTTTTTTCTCAGGGAACAAGGTAGGAGGAGGTGCTACTCCTTTTCTTCCTTAAAACTGCACATTTTCATGTTAATAAGATTAAGGTAGTGTTTCTACAGTTTTTTCTTCCCTGCAGAGAAGGGGTTTGATGAGAGCCATATGATTTCTCTGTGTAAACAACCTGAGTAGAAGATACTCCAAATTAAGTATTTTTTTAGTCAAATTACTTAGGTGTTTTTTTCTTTTTAATATGCCTAATTAAACTTGAAATTTCATGTAAGATACTCTCTTTCTTTCCTCCTATTTTATCCTCTAACTTTCATGAGATAGCATGAGCATACCTCATTATTTCTAATTTTTGTTTAACATTTTTCTGTTGCTACTTTTTCAGAGATCATTACTGGCCTCACAGATGTGATCAAGTACATTAAGATCTCAGTGAAAACTCTTTTATATAGTATGAAAATCTACCAATACAGGAGAAGACAGAAGGGAGTGTAAAGATAAGAGAGGCAGTCCAAAAATTACAGTTTCTACATTTCAAAGTAAAGGCCTGAGGGCTAAAACATCCAAACATGCTAAAAATGGGAAACATATGGGGAAAAAAGCACCAAGTCAGCCTTAAAGAAAAATGGGGAAAAGACAGTTACACGGCCAATGATATCTGGTACAAAATTTCAGAAATAGAATTGCCCATTGTGATTTTTTTTTGTAGCTCAAGGAAACTGGATGCATGTATAGCTAATAAATAGCATGAGAGGTTGTTCTGTAAATCAAAGAAAGAATGTGAGGTGATGAAGTATTACCAATCTTTAAATTAGAAACTTCCTACCTAATCTGATGATTTAATTCTGATTAGCTGAAGCTCAGCAGAATGCTTTCACTATCTAGACATGTTCATACAATGCAAATAAGAACATTATTGCAAATTAAGACAGAAAGCTGCAACTAAGCAAAACCATTTAACTTCATAAAGCTAATTCCTTGCTTTCTCTTACTATTTTGCATCAGCAATACAAAACAACTGTTGCCTGTATGCAAATATAGATGCTGCTTCTATTCTATTTCTGGGTAAAAAGCAGAAACAAGGAACGATAAGTGAAAAAAAGCTTTAAACAGTTCAGAACTCATGCTAGGTTCAGAAGAGCCTCAGAAATTCAACATGTTTATCTGAAGCTTAGCCGAAGCATGTGAACTCCTAGTGTCTGAAAATGTAGGCAGGAGCTCTCGTGTGGTGTCTCAGATGCTGATGCTGCTCGTCCCATCTGAAACACTGCAGGCTTGAGTCATTGTTGCTTTGCACCCTATGTAACTACTTATCCCTGCACAGACTGAGAGGAAAGAAGGTGCAAAATACTAGAGGATTACAGCATTTCAACACCTTCTTTTGCACACAGGCACAGAAATGGATAATGAACTCTTCAGAGCTTCTCAGTCTGGTTTTCATCCCAGCAGCTTTATTGATGTCTAGAAAACACCTGCCTTCCTTGAGGGCAATATGGCTACTGAAGACAGCAGATGAGCTGCCTTAGACAACTTCCTTGGTTTAAATCCAAAATATATAGGACTAGTGAGCCTTCTGGGATCTTTATTTCTCCCAGCTGAAGACTGCACAGCTAACAGGTCCACTGCCTGGAAAATGATAATCTTATAATTTTAACTATAATCTGATACATGTCTACCATTTTGGTGGTCTGCAAAGAAAGCTCAGAGTTTGCACCAGGATGTGGTCCCTGACTGTTCGTTGTGAGTCCACTAGCTGTCAAGTCTCTAGTCACAGCATCATGCACATTGACTGTATCAGTCAGCTACTCTAGTAGCTGTCTTTGGGCCAAACTTGACAGAAGGTTAATGGGGCTGAAACCCTTACTATGTGTCATCTGACTTGCACTGTCTCCATGTGCCTGAATCACAGACTGGTTGAAGTTGGAAGGGACCTCTTGAGGTCATCTGGTCCAAACCCCCCTGCTCAGGCAGGATCACTTAGAACCAGTTGCCCAGGACCATGTCCAGATGCCTTTAAAATATCTCCAAGGAGGGAGGTTCCACAACCTCCATGGACAACCAATGCCAGTGCTTAGGCACCCTCACAGTAAAATAGTGTTTTCTGAAGTTCAGAGGGAACCTCATGTGTTTCAGCTTGTGTCCATTGCCTTTGGTCCTGTCAATTAAAGAGGTCATATGTAATAGTCTGCAGTGAACCAAGCAGATGGAAGCTAATTCAGGTATTTCATTCTGGTGTCCAGCTGAACTGTGCAGGACAAGACAGTCTGTGGCAAAATCTTTGGTTTGTTTCAAGTAAAGAAAGATGCAAGTCTTCCAGTTCATGTTGAACCCTGCTCAGCACTGTCAGCCACTCAGGGATGCAGGGTTTGGCACTGGACACATCTTTAATTCCAAATATGTGAAATATTACCTTCAGTCAACACGACAAACATTTTTCTTCCAAAATTACCTTCAAACTCACAGATCTCAGCAGCAAGTACCGCACAAATCTTTAAAATCACACAGTGGGTTGGACTTGCTGCTTTTAATTCTTTTCTAATATTTGTTGAGGTCCTGTTCTTTAAATTGTTTCTACAGCATTACCAACTGTTATTTTATTAACTTATTTTTATTATTTGGTTGTTTCTTCTTGTCTGAATGCTGGAAGATAATATCCACATCACAGTGATGCAGCACTAACTCCAGGCATCAGCCCTGGTGGTGTTATGGCTGTGTCACAGCAGAGAGAACATTGGTGGTGGCCATGTCACAGGGGAGTTGGTGACGTGGGTGGCCCAGGATGGGTATAAAAAGGGCTGTGCCAGACCAGGCTGGCAGACAAATAGCCAGGTGAACAAAGGCTGAAAGGAGAGGGCAGGGGAGGAACGGGCAGGGGAGGGACAGGCAGGGGTTGCCCATGACGGTGGAGGGTGGTTGCTCCTCCTTTGTTGTTTCTCCTATTACAGCTGGATGCCTGGATAAGGATGCGACCAGAGACCATGGCACATTCCTGTCCTCTCCCTCCTCCAATACTCAGTCAGATTGCTGTCAGCACACTACAGGACAGATAAGATTGCCCCAACCCATACCCTGTTACAGTCTTACAGGGAGCTGAGAGCTCCCTAAAGCCACGGCAAAGCCATGCACTCTTTTTCCTCAGGTAGCCAAGGGCTGGGCCACACAGGAGCTCCTGGCACTAGCCCTAGCATCCAGGTCACAGAAGGGAAAACACTGGTGGTGACCTACATTGCAGTGGGATTGGTGACATGATTGGCCAGGATGGGTGTCTCGTGTCCGTCAGGGAGACAGGTTGGACAGCCTTGATGTGAGGCTGGGAGAGCCCTGGGCAGGGAGGCAGGGGCTGTCCCATGTGAATGGGGGGCTGGATGCTCTGTTCTTTGATGCTCCTGTCTTTGACAGCCACATACCCAGACAAGGACACGACCAGATCATGGCACACACATGTTCTCTCCTTCCTCTATTAGCTAGACATTGCTGCAACTTTCTACAAGGACATTGACCTAAGGATAAGGAAACACACATAGCCCTAGTCTGTACCCTGTTATGGTTCTACAGACAGCTGGAAGCTCCCTGTAGCTGTGGACAAAGTGAGCTCTGCACTACTCACCTTCTCTGTACTCTGTTATGGTCCTACAGGCAGCTAGAAGCTCTCTATTGCCACAAAGGGAGCTCCACACCACGCACAGTCTCAGTACCCCATCACGGTCCTACAGGCAGCCGGAAGCTCTCCACAAATGGAGATCTGCATCACCCATCATCTCTGTGTGAAATGCATCTCAAAATAAGGTTTGATATCCATGGGTTTTTGCTGGTGAAAGGGCTGGAAGGCATGTTCTATAACAAGGGGCTGAGGACTTCGTGTTTGTCTAGTTTGGACAAAAGACAGCTGAGGGGTGACCTTATTGCTCTCTACAGCTTCCTGAGGAGGTAAAGTGCTGAGCTCTTCTCCCTGGTATACGACTATAGGATATGTGGGAATGGGTCAAAGCTGCTCCAGAGACGGTTTAGACTGAACATTAGGAAGCATTTCTTTACCGAGAGGGTGGTCAAACACTGGAACAGGCTTCCTAGAGAGGTGGTCGATGCCCCAAGCCTGTCAGTGTTTAAGAGGAATTGGGACAATGCCCTTAATAATTTACTTTAACTTTTGGTCAGCCCTGAAGTGGTCAGGCAGTTGGACTAGGTGATTGTTGTAGGTCCTTTCCAACTGAAATACTCCAATTTCTTCTATTCTGTCTTAATAATAATGCTGAGCTATACACATTGTGTTCAGTTTTGGATCAGGCAGGGTAAAAAACCCTCATCATAAATCCAGAAAGATATATGAAAAAATATTACTCCAGAATATCTATAGGGGTGGATTCTTTAAAACATGATGTTAAAATTAAACCATGGACAGCTTGGAGATTGTTTTTCAGCATTACAACTTGATTCTATAGCTGAATTCCAGCAGACACTTAAAAATTCAGAATTAAGATCTTATATATGATTCCTGAAGGATTCACATATTATCAAAATTTCATGTTGAAATGGCATTTTCATTCATGCTCTTGTTTAGTGTTACTGAATTTTTCACTTCTGACCTTAAGCAAATACTGAAGAAGAGTATAAGGAATGCCAACAGAATAAAAATGTGGGTTTTTCACTTTAAATGAAAACCAGACAACATACAGTAATGACCTAAAAATGTGGGGTTTTCACTTTAAATGAAAACCAGACAACATGTAGTAATGGCCTAATATAATACCTAAAATGACCATAGTTTGACCTGCAGTTGTAGTATTTGGTCCAGTGCTTGCCAGACCAATATTCTTCTCTTTACTGTCGATCTGTTAATGTTACTAGTTTCAATGAGATATATAATATATTTAAAGACTCTATTATACAAAATTAAAGAAAATATTAGAAAGTTATTACTGGTTTGTTGTTTTTTCTTTTTAAATTACAAAATACAACATTTCATAGCCTAGGTAAGGAACCCCAAACCAGTAGTATCACAACTAGGAATGGGGTATGTACTACAAGATAGACAGAGGTGAAAATGATTGTTGATTTTTGACTTATTTAGTGAACTTTCTAAGAAATATTTTGTTTTGTTAACCTGAGACATAATCCAGATAAATAAAATAACAATGTACATTTAAATTAGCATTAGTTCTTTCAGATTAAATTACTGTGTTAAAAGAGAAAAGATGAAAGTACTGTGGGACCGAACTCAGAAAAGCTCTTTGAGTACCATCTGCCTCAACTAATGCCTTAGTACTTCAAAACCACTAGGAGTCATTACTCCCTCTGGCCCAAGGTGTCACACAACTGGATCAGAAAAGGCAAAAGTACAAGCCTACAGTATTTTACAGCCTGGAATTAAGGTACAACATTTTTTGGATGTCATACACCTCAGTCAAGTCTCTAAGAGCAAAATAAAGACTTTATTTTTTTTTTTTACCTATGCTCCTGACAATCCAAGTGAGGACCTTCCCAGTATATTGTGCTTTAGAGAGAATTTCAAGATGAAAATTTGAAGAGAAGATGGAAATCATGTTCCAGCCTAAAGTAGATGCTTCTGCATCTTTTTCATCAGCAGAACTTTTTTGGCTGAACAAGATGATTTTTCACTCCATTCCATTTCCAGTCTTTGATTTCCTGATTGTAGCCCTGAAGAGTGTACTGTTAAGAAAATAACTTCCATTTATAAGGCATTCGATTCTTTAGAGGTTGGACTAGAAACCTGGGCAATTAACCAGGGCAAGGGAGGAAGCATCAAGAGAGGCAGAGACAGCTAAGGGGAAGAGTTTGGTGCCCACTGCTGCAGCCGACGCATGTGGTGCCTGCCCCTGGAAGCAGGCGTGGTGCCACCAGCTACCACCCAGCAGTGGGCCTGAGCTTACCCGTTTTGTGAATTTAGCCCTGGAAACCTGATCTAATAAATCAAAGAATGGTTCTGTTGATTCTAGTGGAGTCAGTTCAGAAACTAAGTTCACGCATGCTCTCATTTCCATTTGAAAAGTTTATTTTGCAGTCTTCAGCCAACCAAGATATCAAGTCAGTGGGAAAAACAATTTCAAGGGAAAACTTGAACAGGTAAAGATCCCCAGTAAAAAAAAAAAAAAAGTAATTGACAGAAGTTATTTAGACATTATAAAACAAAAGAGGAAATGTTTGCAAACCCAGTATCCTAATTGTATTTCTTTTAGCACACGTCCCTCCAGAGATAAAAACAATAGCATAAAATTGATGAGGATGAAAATATTAGAATATGGTAGCTCTTTTCTGATTAATTGTATATATTGCTAGTTCTAAAAATGTACAATACACAAGAAGTTTCCTTTAATACCATATGGGAAAAATATAGGCAGCAAGAATAAAACTGGTCAGTTGCATGATTTTTAAATTTTGTTTTAAGTCAGTCCAAAGCTGAACATGAAAAGCTGAGCACTGCTTTCCATTAACTTTAATGGGAATTTCACCCAGTCATTTATCACCAGATTTTAACCGATGCCAAGGTTGTTTCTAAAAAGAAAGAAGTGCAATATGTAATCCTCCAAGTGTATAAGGCATACACCTAGAGAAATCAACAATGCAGTTCTGAGAATTCTTCTGAAGGCATTGCAGCTTGTCTGTTCTATACTGTTTACGACATTGTCCTTCGAAGGAAGGCAAAAAAGTCTTCCACCAAATAAAACCAGTCTCTTCTGACAACTGTTTTTTTAAATATATTAGCAGCTAAATTATCATAACTTACAGAATTGTTCCAGTTGAAGATGTCTGCTTAAGGAAAATAGGATTTTCCACGTACTTTCTAAACATGAGTTTTCACACACAAACCATGAGGATGCTACATGTTAATTAAACAACGGGCACACTTACCTTAAAATCTTGCAAACCTCAGGAGGCCTAAAACCATACACCATTAAATAAAATTCATGAGAAGTCGGTCAAACAAGCATGTGTTTTCGCAAGAAAGTGCTCAACTGAAGTCTTATTCATTTGTAAGATCATAAAAAAATTCATTTGGTGTTGTACCAAAATAGATGTTAACATGTCTAAATGAATTACATCAACATATTACAATCAGTTTAAATTCTGCAGATTCTCTCAGAAGTTTTTGTTGTTTTATAAAGCTGATAAGCAACTATTCTGTGACTATTCAGATTCAATTAAAAAAAATCTATTTAAGTATATTTATTAATGTTGCAGCTTCTCTGTATCTTCCTTTTCCTTCAAAAGACAAAATTCTATCTTATTCTGTACTGAAGGGTTGTTTACCCACCACTGAACAACAACAAAAATGTACGGGCAAAAATTGTAAAGTTCTATATAGTTTCGTCATACTAGTCATCCTGGATAATTGTGTCCTGAGAGTTTGCTACAATTCTCTTGTTGCTTGTTCATAGATTTATTCTAGAAAATTCAGCAGAGGTTGCTAAATACACTAATGTTTGTTATCTGACAGTTCCTATAATCTGAATCATTGAAATGAAATAAGGAAATTGGAACAGGAAGGGATTAGACAAATAAAGAAATTGGCCTTACATCAGAAAAGAGGTCTTCAGAAGGAAACAGATGTTGTTTCTGATATCATAAGAGTACGGAAAAAAATATATAGGTCTGTAATACATATTAATAGAATTCTGGGGAAGAAAAATAAGGATACATCTGCAAATGCAGTCATTTTATCAAATGATTAAATTTCTTTTTCTTTCACTTTCCGTTAGAGACAGCCAAGTTTAATACAATCACCAGTGACACCAGACCTAACTGTAACTGTTATGATTACCTTATATTTTATCCACTAGCATATGCTATTTCCTTAATTCATACCACAATTGTGGCTTATCATGCATTTTCTCATCTGGAAAGTGGTTGCAGATGCTTGCTCTCATTAAATTATTTCATTTTTAACAGTGCTTCCATTTTGTTAGCCTTCTGTAACATTGAGACAACTAGCTTTATGAAGGCCTCTACTTTCTATAGGGCAAAAGCAAAAGATTTATTACCAGGTGACAATTCTATGACAGCTCTAATAAATAATAATTTTTCCACATATGAACTTCAGTAAAGAATTTTCCTGATCCAGATGACAAGTAAAAAGCGCAGAGGTACAAGCCAGTAAATGCATAGTAATAACAGGAGAACTGTTATTTCTCATCCCAGAATACAGGTTGCTTTGTGGCACACTTCCAAAACCAATGAAATCTGTGCTTGCAGGTGAACTGCAAACCCACAAGTTTCAGGAAGATTCAGCCGCTGCCACTGGCAACCTCAAAACCTCCTATGTGTCTTGGCAGCACACATGAAAATTTAACACAACCACAAGTTTCCCTCACATCCCCATCCTTCTTCAGCACCTATTCGTGCTGTGCATCAAAATAATATATTTTCATATGCAATTTTATTATTATTCACAAAACTCAATTAATAATATCCCACATTACTAACAAATGTTTTTCTCATAGTTTATTTTTTAATATGCATTATCTAATTACCTGTTGTACCACCTGAGTGAGACAAATAACAGCTCCAACAGTGATCACTTAAAATAATTTAAACCTTACAATGGTAACACAATCTAATTTGACCTCTAGGGCACTTATAAAACACAAAAAAAAAAAAATCTCAAGTAAAAAATAGTCTTTTTTTAGCTTATTATGATAATTTTGAAACCCTTTATAACGAAAAATTGCAACTTTAAAAAAATTTATATTTATCCATAATTCCAAACTTTTTCTACTTTATATCTTTCATTGAATCTGTGAATTTAGGGGTAAGCCTTTTTCTCTCAAAAACCCACAACCAAAACTCTCAAAGAAATCCATCTATTTCACTAAATTTTTGCAACTTCTCATGACAAAACCACCATATACAAAACAGTTTATTGGAAAAATCTTGTGGAGTAGTTATCGTATTTTTTGTATCTCAACATATGATTCTTCCATACAAATTATCAGTCAGTGAAAGAAAACTAGGCCTCTTCTCCTTCCCTGTCTACTCCACAGCAGGGTAAGCATGGATTACCTGAGTCTCAGGAGTTACCGATGGCTTGTCTGCACAGAAAGCAGCATGCTCTGGGCAGAGGTATCAGCAGCTAGTTTTTCCAAGTTTTAAATCCATGCCTCCAATAAATCATAGTTTTATTTTCAACTATTTTTGACAGAGCAATATTTCGCAAAAAGTTTATAAAAGTGTTTAGGAGGGGTTTCAACGTGTTAGGCAGTGGCACCGAGATATAGTTTAGTTCTTGCGATTAACAGAAAGAAAACCAGACCAACCACAGAGTTGCAATAGCCAAATTTCTGTCTGTATTTAACCACTGGTGTACGTTCCACAGTTGCAAGGTAGCAGAGCCTCTGCCCACACCTGCAGCCTGTGATCCTTTCCCTAACTTGGATAATTTGATCCTTAGCATACCCAGTGGATCTCTGCTTATTCTTGAGACTGTCTCTACTTTCTTGACCTTATCTCTAAATTGAACTTTAGTTACTTCATTTCTTTTTGGACATTTCGGTGGAGGATTATCTCAAGATTTTCTTATTTGTTACTTAATTGCTTTGAAATTATACTAGAAACAACTTGGTAAAACAGAAAGCTGCATAACAATTGCCTAAATATATTAAAAAAGATGTCTTTGTTGTGAGGAACTAGGAACTCACAAAACATGATATATACAGTCAATCTATTACCACAAATACTGAGAAGAAATTAGCATCTTTCACTTCTTTCGCCTAGCCACCTAACCTATGAGTTTAAGAAGGAAATCCAAGCACTCCCTGCCCTCAAATGTCAAAGCACAAGAACAAAAACCTGCAAGTATGCTGCACTGCAAACCTAAATCAGTCACTGAGAACCAAATACCTTGAACACTTATTTTAACATTTCAAGGAACACTGAAGTAGAAGCAAGCTTGTCATTCCAGACTCTGAACTTTGAGGTGCTTATCCACATCCATACTTTTAATTGTCTTCCAGTCAGTACTTCAGTCGCAAAGCAACTGTATACACATACAGGATAAGCAGAACAAAACTTGGAGCTACTATAAATAACAATTGACAAACAGAACTGCTAACAGACATAGTAATGAAAAAAGGAATGGTTTTATAGGATGGAATTTGCTATGATTTCACACTATGTGCTGGAGGGGATACTGTATGAAAAAAGAATTGTCTCGTAGCACACAGGAACTGCCTGAAATATATCAAATTATATCACAAGATGCTTTCCAGAAGGGTAGACAGAAAAATTAAACTTTGCTTCTCCAGTGATGAGCTAATTCCATCCTGGCTCCTGAGTCTTCTGTGAAAGCTCCCTTACCAGCATCACCATTTTAAGTATCTTGACATTCCCCACTCAACGGAAGCTGCGAGCTTGGCTTTCTGAGTTAAAACATCTGGTAAATAGGTACCTGACATGGTGCTGCTCTTTCTCCGGCCAGGATGTTACCCTCAGCAACTATTTCACCATTGCCAATAATAGTGACGTGCATTGTAAATTTTAAGTATATTTATGCTCTCTGGATGAGTTTTATTAATTTGAAGGCCCCACTCCCTGTTTTAAAAGAGAGTATTTATGTTTCTGTTATATTTAACATCTACAATAAGCAATTATTGGTAAAAGCATGGTTTATAACATGGCCATCTTCTTAGAAATCCAAACCCTAGCTCTGTCTGTGCAGTTGCATAGAACATGAACATTCAAAAGATGAAATTTTATTTGAAAAACATTCCAATTTGCAGTCTTTCAAAACTAATAAGTATCCAGTGGTTAACAGGAGTTACAAGTTTTATGCATGCAAGGTAGCAAAAAATTTCAACATCCTCCTAACTCTGAGCCTTCGAGCACAAAAGAAAGGTTGACATTTTATAGTTTTTTCCTTTAAAATAAATATAAAACAACCTCCGAAGTGAAGAAACAATATTGCCTAGCTTTAGTACATCTGTCTTAAATACCTTGTATACAGTTCTTTAGTGAAGACTCTCATTCATTCTAGTGTGCTTTCCATATTAGTGAGGATTTATTCAGCCTTTACAGAATGACTGCAGAAACAGAACAATAATGTGTAAGACCTAATAGATACATCTGTGTTTTAATTGATTTCTGGGCACAACAGAGAAAATGTGAGCTCAGTGGATTTGAACAGACATGTTAGAAAAATCTCCACCTACATCATCTTATTTGTAGAAATAGCTATACATTTGGACCCAACCTCTGCTAGCCTCTGAGGGGGTACAGATAGGGAAACTGGAAACTGTATTACAAACATCAGGCTCTTAAATCCATATTCAGACAAAATTTACAGCAAAAAAGACTGAAAAGGGTAAGGTTTTGCCTCAGGTCCTGGAATTGATTTCTACTGATGAAATTCTTACCTAAATCAGAATTAATTATATAAAATGCACACACTAAGAAACTACAAAATTGAAAATATGCTATTGAAGTAATTCTGCTTTAGACTGAGCACCTAATAAGGACGTTATATTGTGCATGCATTCAAAAACAGTTCACAGAATCACAGAATTGCAAGGGTTGGAAGGGACCTCGGGAGATCATCTAGTCCAACCCCCCCTGCTAAAGCAGGTTCTCCTAGAGCATGTTACACAGGACTTCATCCAGGCGGGCTTTGAATATCTCCAGAGAAGGAGACTCCACAACCCCCCTGGGCAGCCTGTTCCAGTGCTCTGTCACCCTCAAAGTAAAGAAGTTTTTCCTCATATTCAACTGAAA
>NW_009260268.1:226258-254793 GCF_000687185.1 Egretta garzetta | reverse complement strand
AACCCAAACCCCCAATGCCAGCCCCAGCCACGTAGCCAGGAGTTAACGTACATTATGCGCCTATTTCTGGCTGCCCCCTTCCCTCGAACTGGTAAAATGGAAGAAAAGATAACCTGGGCCCCAATGTTTTTCACTTGTACCCCCAAGGCTCGAAAGTCTTCTTTGATTTTACCCAGGTTTCTGCTTTCTGTATCGTTTGTTCCTACATGAAATAGTAGTAGTGGATAGTAGTCCGTTCTACTGACGAGTTGTGGCATCCTCTCAGCCACGTCTTGAACCTTGGCTCCCAGAAGGCAGCATACCTCATGTGACTCCCTGTCAGGTCGTCAGATGGGTCCCTCTATACCCTTCAACAGAGAGTCACCCACTACGAGCACTCGTCGCTTCTTCTTACGGTGTCCACTATGTGTTGCTGGTACAGTTTCCCCCTGCAGGGGACTTTGCAGACCTTGCTCATGTGTGTCCTCAGCTGTTAAGGCTTCATATCTGTTTCTGGTTGAGAGGGTAGAGGGTGCAGGCTGATGGGGGGTCCTGCTTTTGTGAGTCACCAGGGTCCAAGGTGCCTCCTTCTCGGTGGAGTCTGCCACAGGATCATGTTTCTGAAACCACCTGTCTATCTCTGCCTCAGTTCCTCTAATACTGTGCAGTATTGACAAGCCAGATACAAGTAAGGCCAGTCACTCCTGATAAAGACCACAAACCACAATTATATCCTTTTTCCATCAAGATTACAAACTTGTAACAATAATGCTGACAACTCACTACAACTCTCCACGCTGCCTTCTTGGGAAGAGAGTTATAGGCAACCTGGTCACCCGGACAGTCAGAAGAAGGATGAACATGACACCAGACAAAGATGGGTACATATTAAAAAGCTTCTCAATAACAATTTATAACTGTGTTGTTAAGGTGGGGGTTTTGTGTTAAGTAGATCATTTGGACAGAGAATGTTAGCATCACTGTAACTAGACTAACCACAATTATGAATTATTATTATTATTAATAATTATTATTAACTTTTAAGATTTTAATTAGCCTAACAATACTATTTGACTTCCTGTAAAAAATATACTGCCCATAATAACCTGCTAAGTACAAAGATAGAAATTTTCATGTATTTAAAAGATCATCGGTAATTATTTTCCTTTTGAAAAAATCATCACATCAGTTACCAAAACAGAGTAGGCTTTCAGTTTGCCATCCAGAGGGGTGGCCATGATACAAAAAAGGGAAATACTCTTTCATGTATAGTTACTTTCATTGAGAATCAAAGTGAACTTATGATTATTACTTAGTCAAAATTTATATTTCAAATCAGTTGGTTGCACCTTATGCTCACGAAAGACTTAAAACTTATTATAAATTGTGATTTTATGTAGCTGAGAACCAGGAGAGGAGTCGTTTTTTCTATACTATACATGGAGGGCAAGGCAGAACCAGTTATTAAACTTAGAATTGCCTATTTGCTGGTCCATTGCCCTAATCAAAAGATCATCCTTCTATGTTCAATTTTGGATAATAAAGAAATAATATGGATTTTTTCAAGCTTCATTTCCAATTACTTGTCTGTAACCAGGGTACAAGTTTATCGAGTCTGTCTCTTAGGCAACATTCTTTACGTCAATTTGGTTTGAAGTTAATAGATATTTTGTATGCAGTGAGTACCTTTTTTTTTTTTTCTCCTTACTGGTATAGATTATTCAGAATCTCATGAGCAATGAATAGGCATATTCAGCTGTTCACGGTGTATTTCCTTTTTTTGGCTAAGTGACCATGATCAAAACATTTCCACAGGCATACCTGCCTTTACAGATTCAAAATTGACTTTCCATGGTGAATAAAACCAAATTTGTTCCAAACCCAAATCTAATTAGCTCATTGGTCCAAAACCAAATTTGGTGAACACTCTTATCACTAAAATAATAGATGGAATACTTGTAGAAAGCAGATCACAAATTTTGTTTGTAATACTTTGAGGCATTCACACTTGCACAGACATAATCACTAAGTTTTATGGATTTAATGTCCTCCTAGATATTTACTTTCAAAAATCAGGTGTGTGTAGTATTTAAAAAATCATTGTGTAGTAATACAAATATTTACTGCCAAAAGCCAATGATGTAAGTACTGCCTGTAGTTGGCAAGGCATTATAGAAGGCTACAGGATGATAACTTTGACTAATTCAGTTTTATTTGCATATGAAAAACAAGAATAATCCCAGTAGTTGGCAAGGCATTATAGAAGGCTACAGGATAACTTTGACTAATTCAGTTTTATTTACATATGAAAAACAAGAATAATCCCGTGTGAACTAATATGTTCCTTTCCCAAGTACCACAAATATTTGATAAATTATTTTCTCCAAAACAGAATCTGTGTTTATTCCAGCTACCAGATCCCTCCAAATTTAGAGCCCAGTGTAAGCAGTGATCCCTGTCAGGTATTGGGAGAAGCAATGGAATTATCAGCAGCAAGTGTCACACTTGAAATCTCTTAGAGTGATTATGTCAGCTTTTGAAATTCCTTTTCACATCACAAATTAGAAAGATCTCGCATGCTATGGACATAACATAAGAAATAAAACCCACTCTCCACCACAACTGCTTCCACAGCGAGTCTTACCTGTCTTAGCAGCTTTTAGAGGTCTAACATGATGGATCAGTCAAAATCTTCAGACTATCTGAAATGTAATTCAAGTAATCTTTCAAAATGAAAACCAAAATCACATTCACAAGTCTGTAGGAACTGCTTGCTTGTGCAAGTCTGAAGATTACTTTTCCATGACAGCATTCTTTGTGGAATATATTAACTACTGTAAACATAAGTACTGCAAAATGTTTACCGTATAAAAGAATAAGTAAAATGCCTACATCAAGAACAAATCTACTAAATGACAATTACAATTATATATTAATATACTCATTAATATTGTCCTTTTGAAGTGCTCTGAGCAATCGTGACCCAGACTATAACAAATATCATCTTTTTGTCTAGTTTTAATGATGTTTATATATTCAGTAGTAAGAAACATGGTGTTCTGTCAAGAAAATAATTTTTCAAAATGTTCTCTTCTTATCGCTACAGGGGAGATTTTTGCCTTTATTGGTCAAGATTTTCCAAGGTCTTAAATAATGACAGCATGTCTAAAAATAATGGTAGAAGAATATTAGCAGCTACAGTAAGCAGCAGAGACAGTTAGAGGGCAACCAGTCTTTCTCTCCACTTCCTGAATCAGAGATCACACTAATACAAACATGGGTATACATGAACTTGATGCACTGCTAACCAGCATATGGAACTTATATTTTGATTTTTAGACTTTAAAATAAAAGAAATATCACAGAATTAATGTCCTGAGATCTTAAAATCTTGATCATAGTAAAGCATAGATAATTTTTTCAAAAGTAATATGGGGAGGAAAAAAAATTGAATGTAGTTGATCAGATGTACATTTACCCAATACACTACAATGACAAGAGGCTTGATGAAGATACATCATTTTCTCTGTATATGCTCTCTTTCAGAAGCTCATTAATATAAGCACTGTTAATCAGTTTTATCTGATGGGTCCAGTGAGGTGGTCTACTGTCCTGTGCTCAGAGTTCCTACATGTATAGGAGATATGAACTCTACTGTATTTGACTAACTCAGCATGGCAGATACAGCCATCAAAAGCTTCCATCATAATTTAGTAAAATCCAAATAAATTTTATTATGATTTAATCACAAAAGAGAAAATTTGTTAAACATTTGAAGTACTCTGCCGCTAATCTCAAGACAGTTGCCTTCTCTAATGTCAGAGCTGTACACACAAATCATATAAGAAAAATAAGAACAATCACTGTACCTGACAGATCCTTAATAGCCCATCCATTTGCATTTATCCCAATTGTTCCGTGGAAAATGGGCACAAATTTATTGTCATAATTCTTTTTTGCAAAACTATTACTTTTTTTCCTAGTTAAAAGTTATCTATTTATAGCTAGATAGAAATAGTAACATAATATCACAGTTCATCTTTGGAAACATAACAAGGAAATAAATATTAACTTCTTAGATTATCATTGACAAGGGCTAATTTGAAGAATTCTGAAAACAAGAATCAATCGGATCAGTTCTGAGCAATGAATTATTTGAAGTTACATGTGAGTTAATGCCTTCACTGTAATAGATGTCATTTAAGCTTATGAAATAATCCATGTTGTTCCAAGATTATTTTGCCTGTGCTGCTAATATAAAGACTTGTATCAATATTTACCTTTAGGCTTGAATCTTTTTCTTTACGGTTTAAGGTATGCTATTAAAGTTCCTCAGAATGCCTAACCATCACTTATTTATACAAAGTTTCAATTAAAATTTTTCTGTGATAAATTACAATTTATAGTTATCATAGAAACACATTGGTTCAGTAATGATGTGGTCAATAAAAATTATACAAAGATAATTAAGACTGTTTATCAATGGTAAAAAGGGCAAGTTTTTTCAGTTTTTAAATATGATCCTATTGCATAGCTAATAGTAATAGGCAAGCCTTGGTTTTCATCCTGTCTTTTGAATGCTCTCATATTTTTATTTTGCTAAAGGAAAGGAACACAAAAACCTTATAAACTTGTTGCACTAAGCTCTTGTTTACTGTTGCTGTACTGAGCTTAAGCTGAGGACAGGAAAAGTCCCACCATGAGAGCTTGTCTGAAAAGGAAGAAAGGAATTCAGACAAAGTTTGTAGAACCAGCCAAGGGTTTCACTATTGTGAAAAATGTCTTCAGTACCAAATCCCATGGGCTTTTCCTTTCACTCTGTATGGCCAAAATGAACACTTCATGTTAATCTTTGGTTGAGATGTAGAAGGTGAGAATTCCACTCTCGTGCAAGCTGAGACCTCATGCTGATTATCAATGCAGGTAGATTCAAGGGACTGTTTCTTAATTACACCTTATTTTCCTGGATTAGGTTCAGACTGGAAAAACCACATGATGGTAAAAATTTTGAGAGCAGAACTAAGTATAATTAGTGGAAAGATTTTCAATTTAAATGAATCTCGCATCAGGTTGTTATAAGACTGTCTGTGAATACTTTGCAGGTATTTTGATAGGCATGTCATAAATTTAACTTCTTATTTTCAGTCAAGAAGTCCTCTAGAACAAGAAAAGTTTTCATTACCTTTCCTGATAAGCAAGAAAAGCACACCTTACACACTGATAATTCAGAATTTCTATTGACTATTTGAAATTTTAAATTGTCATGCGAGTCACTCAGGGAAGGATAACTTTGGTTTGGCTTAGTTTTCCTAGGCAGGTAAGAAAAACATAACCATGTTTTGTGTGATGTTGCATTTTTGTATGTGTTCATGGTTTCACATCTAACTTTTACAAATGAAATCTTTCCCAAAGAGTTGGCAAATGCACATTTCACGTAGATCCTGCTGTATAAAAATCATACTTTATGTATTTTGGAAGTCAGTTTCTTAGCTTGAGATGCATCAATACAAAGGACATAATGTAAAGAGAAGACAGGGAAATGAATTTGTGCTCCTGAAATTTCATGCATTTGTGCATCTTTTCATCTACAATGGAGCAGATGAGAAGCTTCTGTAGTCTTTGCTTGGGAAAGTATTTTCTATAACTGACAGTTTTGCTAGAGTAGAAACTACAAGATAAGACTAGCACAATTGTTTCATTCAGAATACTCTTGTGTTTTAAGAGTACATCCAAGATATATGGGTATATTTATATATATGTGGATATATATACATATCCAGAATATGATACTACTCAATTTAAAGTTTACTCTCATTAGCTGCATGTTCAGATGTCTGCTTATAACATCTGACCCTCATCTTTCCCTTTCTCCCTAAGAACTTTTCTGAGTGCAACAGAACCCCCAACTAAAAATTCTTACATGTGCTTTGCAGGAATACTACAGAACCAGAGCTGAATTAATTTGACCAAGAAAGACTGACAGCAATGAAGAGCCAAGAAGGTGCCTGTGTAGAGGCACCAATGTGTTAGATCAGGAAACACCTCCAACATTTGTGAATACATTTTATAACATTGGTCAGTATGAAAGCATGTTTTCATGTCCTTTTTGCTTTATAAAACTAATTCATGTCTGCCTAGTGTTATTATTCATTTTATTACTTTTAAAGAAAATGGGTCTGTCTCTTGGTCTTTTTCTGCCATCCCTTTTAATTCCTTTTTTATCAGATTAGCAGAGCAACCTGAATGGAACACAATATATCAGAAACCACAAGGTCAATTTACAGAGTAAAATGTACCTTTTCACTCTTGTTCACCACGCTGCATTGAGCAAATACCCTCATTAAATTATCATCAATGATGGCGATGTCTTTTTCTTAAGTGAGCACAATTAATTTAGTACCCACCAATGTGCCTACATAATTCAAAAGGTTTCAAGAAGAAAAAAAAAGTAATTTTCCAGAACCTGTTTTAAAGGCCTTACCTAGGGCCAAAGAGTAGAAAATTGATCTTTTTACAGCTTTGACATAATGTACAAATAGATCTTTGCTGGGAATATCATATTTTCAGTGACATGATAGAAAATACCTCCAACCCACATTCCAGTCCCAGCTCATTCATAGGACCAACCAGTCTGTCACTTGATCAAATGTCTGTAAATGCAACTGATCTCCAAGTGAAAATCCAGCTCTGAACAGTTTAAATATAGCAAGTCCAGGCCTATCTCTGCTATGCTGTTAGAAGAGACCTGTAGTAAGCCACATAAACTGCATGCAACAATCTTATCTATTCTGAGGAATAACTTATATTTGCAAGACAGCAAAACATGAATGATTTCTAATCTCTGCACTTTGACAGCCCACTTTAAAGAGAACGTAAGAAATAAAACCAGTAAATGTGTATCCTGTAGGATTTTTTTTTTCCTAAGAAAAGGAGGAAGGACAAATCCATGTATCCATGTAAATCTCTATCAACTTCTTTTTTAGTTTATGTCAGTAAAAAGAGTTTAATCAAAAGAAGGAATAGCAGAAAGAAAAAGAAAACTCCACACCTGCACAAATGAGACAGGTGGAAAAATCCATAGTGGTATAAATTAACAAAACCATTCTCCTTTTGCAAGTGAACAGCTGCATTTAGGAGGAAATAGGCGCTTCATTTTTCAACAGTGGAATTGATTTACACTAGTGCAGACTAAATAGAGAACTACTTTCTCAAAGTTCAGCCTAAAGGTGCCCTGCATCACCTTGTGCAGCCCAAGTGACTGGAAGGGGCAATATCATGCAGATTCTGACCCAAAGCAGCCTCCAAGAACTCTCTACTGGTTTCTGGTATTTTGTACTCATATATTCTGCCTGTATCCATAGATGCAATTTTAAAGTATTTCCCACAAAAGAGACTTTCTTTTAAGATATGTTATCACAGTTAAACTGACAGCAATTGTTTTCATTAGTAGAACCATGATATTATTTGGCTTCATCAAGTTGCAAATCTGTAGATTAACATTCCTCCTTGTAGAAGTTATAAATTCAGTTCTGCTTCACCTATAGTTTAACGATAGGACCTGGCCACCATTTTAAAATATTTTTTCCTCAATCGTGTTCTTAGCTCAAAAATTCAAAACACAAATGTCTTTCAAAAAAATGAATTATTCCTATATGGTAAATGTCTAAATGGGGGAGAAGCTTTATCTGAAATTGAGACATTAAACAGCCATTTCACCTTATGCTTTGCAAGCTGTGAGTACTTTATATATGTATATTTCCTAGCATTGTACTACTTTATTGATATAGATGTAAAACACTGTCCAAAAATCTACACGCATTTGTCCCCCATCAATAAAAACAAAAATACTTTTACCAAAACCTGAGAGAAAGAAAGAAGCTCCAAGCTTCTTTCTCTAAGCCAAAGCTTTCTGATGAGCAAACAGCCCAGTCTCCAATTCACTCTTCCCTTAACCAGAGCATCCCTCCTTCTCACCATCCCAAACAGACTGAATTTGGCCATTGTATCTCTAACAAAAGGTTGCACAGAAATAAAACTCATATCACTGAAATAAACATTGACTTTTTTTCCAGCCCATCCCTGCAATAGAAGCTGATAATAACCTTACTGTACTGCTGAGGGTAAAAGGTGGTTTGAAATGTGGGGTTATTGCAGAGAAAAAAAAAAAAATCTTAGAAATAGACAAATCCTGGTAGATCTCTTTGGTAACAATCCCTTTATAATGATCCCTTTCATGTTACTGGCTGAATTTTTTTTACTCATAAATGTCCATTTTCCTTTCTACCTTTTTCTATTAAAATAGTTTAAATATAGTAAATTTAGAAATTATAATTTCTTATTCACTCAGGTCTGTCACTTTTCTTAGTGGAAATACAGAGCTAAAAATTCAATCATTTCAGAAGGCGCTTTCTAACATTGAGTTTGCTGAAAATATTGGAAACAGAGTCTCTGGAATAAAAATTAATTGCGTTACTTATGTCAGCAAGCACATTGGCACAAGTTGTGAAGTCTCAGAATAGTGTTGGAGTCTCACCAAACATCACTAATATCAGCAAAAATAGTAAAAGCTGCTTCCCTCTGGCACGTTTTAGTTTCTTCTCTTCTGCCCTTACTCTTCTTATTTCACTATAACTTATGTGAACTTTTACATTTTTATGTCAAGAGTATGCTTAAAATTTTAATACTTCATGAATTAAATAAAATCATTACCTAAAGAAAAATATGGAAGTATTCTCACTATAGTAGGATTTGGATTTTTAAAGAGTAATTACTGCAATGCTTTTTACTTTTCCAACATATGTCATATTGTCTTTAAGCCATCAGAAAATAATCCATAGTACACTTTTCTATGAAGCAGAAATAATGGTTCATTTGCTTGGGGGTGGGAAGTGGTATAGCTTGTCCTGAGGATGAGCAGGCATGAGTATAGCATATCAAAGATTCATAGTTACTGCTGTCGTCAACATTCATGAAACGGAAGTCATGTTTCAAGTTGTCAAGTCCTACAATACCTATTCTTTGTTCCAGGACACACAATTTGGGATACGTTCGCAAGTAGCATTGATAACAAAATGACCTCTAAGTCATTCTTTAACAACACATTGGAAGTGTCATGCAATTTCCCTAAGTGACAAAACTAAATGCTACAAACACACCGAGTGTGAAAAACCATTATCTGAAATGTCAGTTTACACACACAGGTGTTTGACCTCATTTATATTCTTCTTCCATACAGCATGGATAAAGCACATCTGGCAGTTGATATTTTGTGCATGAAAGTCTTGCTGATCCTCATCACAACTAAGTGTGTCCAATTTTCTCTCCCTGCATGAAGCGTGTAGTAACTGTGCATCAAAATTTATCACAATTTTTTCAGCTCATGAATGTTTATCCTCTTTCAACCACTGCTGCGTTTGAAACACAAATGCTTTAAACAGCACAGATAGATAGCTGTTTGAAAGTTATTGCTGTCACTAGAAGGGAAGCACTTTTTCTTTTTCAGACTACAAACTAAAATCTTTAGGTTTTCCTCCTATGGAACCACAGAAATTGTATGAAACAGGCAAATACATTCTACTGACATCCATAACTGCATTTATGTGGCATATGGGAGCAACACCATCCCTGTCACATTCCAGCCACCCTGAAAGCTCCTCGCAACCCATTTGGAAGGTAAAAACAAGAATTCCCTAAAACAGAACAAGCATTTTGAATAGAGAAAAATCCTTCAGTACTGACCCCAGCAGGAACTACAACTCCAAGAGTAAATGTGATCCTCTCCCACATCAAATCCACCCCATGCTTATGGAGCTCCCTGGACAACAGCAATGTTATCACATTGACCTTCTATTTAAGATGTTATGAGCATTTCTATTGCTCACAGGCAGTTCTTTCAATCTCCATCTCCCCACCACCATTTTCCCCCTTTCATTCCTCTGTTTTTTCCCCTGGATTACTACTGTCACTGTATACATCAATGTGTGTGCACAGAAAAGGAAAAGGCAAAACAAAGCTTTTTGGAGTAACTTTAATTTCACTACAACTTTTCTGACATTATTTAACATTTGTATTTCACTTGTTCATTCCCATACTTCTGATGGAAAACAAGTGATTTTTTTCTTTTTTTCTTTTTTTTTTAAATCAAGAAAAAAGAATCAAATTGAAAGAAAATACTTTTATCATCATAAAAGGTCTGACCACATATATAACCGAAGTGGAATCAATTATAGCCTGAGACTTCATACACTACAGCATTACCTGTGATGTTTTCCAAGTACAGGAGAACAGAGGGATACTCTGTCACAAAGTAGACTGACAAAAAGTGAAAATCATTAGAACTCTGAAAAACATTCAGTATAAACCCCAATTACATGGTTTCAGATTCCATTTCAACCTTGGAATACACTCCGTCTTTTTCTAAAGGTTAAAACCAGACATTCCCCATTTTCCCTTGGACTGCTGTGTGGTTTTTCCATCTGCAACTACCTTTGCTTCCTATTCTCCCGACCATTAGTGATACCTCATCTAAACATCCCATGAACCTTTCCTGATTTTATGCCTCTGTGTTTTAAAGTTTATTTTCTTTCTGAGTTTGAGCTGACATTTTAAAGAGGAATGCATTATGGCAGGTTGAGTCAGTCAATGTGTTTTGGAACATAATGAGAAATTATTTATGCCAAACAAAAAGGTTTGAAGTGCATTGGACAAGAATACAAAAAAATGCAAGTGTCTTCATGGTTGAAAGTGCTGGGTGCTCTTCAACAAGGTTTTTCACAAGCTTTTCTAATTTTAAAAATAGAAGGAAAAACCTAAGCCAGGTTTCCTTACTGTTTCAAAAAAAAAATCACCAACTACCGACTACTTGTATGAGATTCCAAAACTCTTCACGCTACATACATTTTATACACAGCCATGGGGTTAAACCCCTGTAGGCAGCCAAGCCCCACCAGCCACTTGCTTACTCCCACCTGGTGGGATGGGAGAGAGAATTGGAAGAGTGAAAGTGAGAAAACTCATGGATTGAGGAAAAGACAGTGTCATAGCTAAAACAAAAGCCATGCACGCAAGCAAAGCAAGAAATTAATTCACTATTTCCCACCATCAGACAGACATTTAGCCATTTCCAGGAAAGCAGGGACCCATCACACATCCTTTGGAAATAAAAGTATAATTATGGCATATAATGTGATTGAACCGAAAGTGATTCTTCAAAAAGGACAGGAAAAAAAATGTATAGAATTGTATCAGCTTCTTCTATAGCATGTAGGAAAGAAAGTAACAGAGATTCACATTTTACTTCATACAACCTCACTTGGAATATAAGACACTAGTCATGTTGTTTGCAATAAACAGCAGGAGGGAATGTTTTTAATGTCAAAGTTCCTTAGATATATAGCCCTACTTAAATCAATATGAATTAAGCATCTAAAACCATTATTTGTAATCTGGCCCTATGTTGCTTTTACATCAGAATAATCAGGAGAGATTTAGTATGCATGGTTTGTTTCCCTGAAGGTTGAGCAAGAGTTGTGGTCAGCCAGCATTAGAAATGACTCAAGATGAATGGATAAATAAGTTTCACAGATTTGAGCTTCTGTTGCGGACTGGGGCATTTGCACATAAGGACAACCCTTCTGCACTGATCAGTTATCTTTACCTATTCCAATTGCAACAAGCTTCCTATGGGATTTATTGTGTTATTGCATTGCCATCTGTGCTGGTGTCATGTTGTGGAAATGTCTGAAAGCATAGATAGGAATTATGGTGATGCTAATTTTTACAGGAAACATTGCCTGAATAATAGCATTTGGCCATGCTCTCATTCTTCCACAGCTTCAACTGCTCTAAAAAGTCAAGGAATACCCATCACACTGACATTAAGTGACCTTATGGTACTGCCATGGACACTGAGTTCTCCCCGAGATAGGAAAAGCAAGATCTGGCAAATAAAGAAGAAAAAAAAAAAAAAAAAAGGCCTTTCTTAATTGTGGTGGGGGCTTTTTTTGCTGTTATTCTGTTAACTACTGATTGACTAATCCCATTGCAGGGGCAGGGGAACAATGAGGTAACGTGATTTTGACATCTTGCGCTAATAGAAGATACAACAATTTCAGAATCACTTTGCACACTACACCATAGTTTAACTCTTTCTTTGTTTAGTCTTTGCTCTTTATCATTGAGTACAAGGTATCAACAGCTCATCATTAACCTGTCACTCCAAATTCCAGGAGCATGACAGTAAAAGGAGCTAAATGGCACTTACGCTGTCATTGTATGTTTTTGCATAAAATCAATTTTAATTAGGATGGTATTTTCGAAGAGACACAGTGCTTCATTGCGATTCCCAAGAGGAATCAGCATGCTTTGTGGTATTTCTGATTTGATACACAAGTGAGGAAGATAAGAAAAAGAGAAAGATAAGGAAGATTAAGAACAGAGTAGAATTCTTAGGGAAGAAAACGAAAGCCAAAAGGACATAAGATAGTCTATAAAGGAATACAGATCTTAAAGAAAAATTGAAAGTTATAAATAAATCCCAGAGAAGTTACAAATGGAACAAAAAAGTAATGTTGAAAACAACACCCAAGAAAACCACTGTCTGGGTAGTGCTATAGACTCACTACACAGTTCACAACAGCAGGAAAGTATAACAATTTTCTGTACTGTAAATATTGCATCTTCCCTTTAGTGCTTTTTTTATAATCCACTACATCCTCGGAGTGTACCTTGCTATCCAGTAATCTGAAGAAGATGAAGCAGGAGGAGAGCTGGGTAAAGCACAGGTGTTCTAGGTTTCCAAACTACTCCAAATGACTTTGAAATCATAGAGCTAGGGCTGTGCTGAAGGCAAAGAGATGAAACTTTCTTTGCTTCTGCAAAGCCATCTGCCATATCCCAGCATGCAGAACCATTCCAGGTGGTGCACAACCTGGTAAATCCAGGCTCTGTCCAGTTGGATACACAAATAAGATGTTTATGCTAGGAGGGATTTTCAAGCTTCTTTGCAGATAACCATTCAGCTGGCCTGCTCTGCCTTACTGCTGCTGGAGCAGAGACCAAGGCTGCGACAGCGCAGCCTTTGTCTTCCCAATCAGTGCTGCTCAGGGTTGTATTCAAGGGTGCTTTAACATGGATTCAGCTGCATTCTGTAAGATAAACCTACATTTGTAACTAAGAAGGACCAAAATGACCATACTCATCTTCCCTCAAGAGCTAGAAAAACTGTAGCAAGACTATTCTACTAGTTTGAAAGTCTCCTGAGTGCTCAAATATGAAATAAAAAAGTCCCCAATTCATGCTAGGTGTTCAAACAATCAGATTGCTGGTTGAAACATTAAGTGGGACAGAGGAGGGAAAAAGGGAAGTCTTCCATGGAAAAATAGCTGAAACATGTAATGCGACTCTTAATCCTAGAACTCCTTGCTCGGCCCCTATGATCAATATTGTCTTAAGTGAAAAATGTACCCTGCTAATGGTGTGATTTGTGGTAGCTCTGTAAGAGTTTGCTATGCCAGGAGGTCTAGTGTGATGAACATAAAATGAGGATAAATCATTGCATATTCTGAAGTTTTGTTATTATATTATACTGGCACAAAAGTTAAGCTATTGTTAAAATAATAAATGCAGAATGCCAAGCAACATATAAATTGAACAGAAGACATGAAAAAACAGAGAAGAGAAATCAAGAGATGTCTGAATAAATCAGAAGGCAGAGAGGGAAAAAAAATCATTAATTTTTCTCTAAGCAATGACTCTCAGTTTAGATGATACCAAATAATATTTAGTTCCAATATCTTTTCTTTAATTGCATACCATGACAGTGCATGAAAGTAAAAATCATTTGGAGTTTTAGTATTTAGAAACACAGAATGAGAGTGAATAAAATGTTCTTGAATAACAATAGGCCCTTAAAAATTATTATGCTAATAATTCAGTAATGGTTTAATTGTTCTGCAAAAAGTCACTAATATTATTAAAGACTTTTGGATTTGATTCTCTACTTTGAGTAACAAGTATTAGATTCACTTTGAGAGGCAGAACTATTTATACCAAATGTCAACTACTTTATCAGAAACCAACAGCTGAGCTGGAACCCAATTCTAGCTCCTTTGACCCTGCTAAAGCAGCAGAAACCTTTGGGAGGCTAGAAACTGCTGGCTCACCTCTTGGATCATGAGGTACTGAGAATATCCTTATGTATAATATGGAACCAATCAGTTTTTTATTTTAGTCTTCCAGAGTTTGCTACCAAGTTAATAGATTGAGTACAAAATTTACAACTATTGTTATTGTTCTCTTTCAAGTGATTTATAAGACTTTGGGAGGCAGAATCTGGTGCCAGTGTTAGACTAATCCCCTTTCTGATGTCTAAAGGCCATATTGATTGAGAGGACTAACTGTAAATCCACCCAAATGAAATTTTCAGAAAACATGTCGCATACAATAAACTTTAAAATCTTTCAAGGCCACATCTTCAAATGAAAGTTTGCCTACAAGGACATCAGATTTTACTGTCACTTTTGTAGTCCAACGGTATTAAGTATCTCCAATTCTTCCCGCAGTTCATCTTTTATTTTTGGAGACTTCACACATTAAAAACCTAAAGATATCTATCAGCATGCAGCAAGTAATGACAAGAGCAACCTCTGCCATTTTTCAATGCCTTACTTTTTGCAAATGTGATCAGTAACTTCTAAGCACAAGTTTCCAAATAAATAATAGCAAATACAGTCTGAAACCCTAATGTGCACTATTTGCATTTATGGAAGCAAAAGACATTATTGAGAAAACTATGTTACTTCTAGCATTATTGTAGCATTTCTAAATGCAAAAAAAAGTCTAAAGAAAACTATTTTGCAAGAAAAGCTATAGCCAAACAATTCTTTCAGTCAGATACCAGACTGAACTTAAATTTTAAGAGTTAATTTCTGAAAATTTTTACTTTTACTAAAATAGTGCCTTTCTGAATTGAATCCCAAGATTAATTACCTCTTGTTTTTCATGAATTCTAAAATACATTGGACGTAACCCTCAAACAACACCAGCTGTATCAGATTGTAATTTAACATGCTTAGGCAGGCAGAAATTAAGTGCCTGAATTAGCCAGTACCAGTATAAAATTTTTCATTTGAAAAGTAAAAGAAAAAAAATATCTATTTTGTTCCCCTGTAACAAGTTCCCATGTAAAATATTTACACAAATAAAAGTTAAAGACATTATCATAAAACCCATAAATATCTGAACACAAACATTTCTTTAAAAATATACCTGAAAAAGGTGAACACAATTGCCACAATTTTACCATCAAATAAAACCATTTTTCACACATCTTCACTATCCCCTGCTTCTTGTATCTTTCCTTGCCTTTTTTTTTTTTTCTCCTTCTTTATTTGCATATGCAAACATGCAGGCTCAGGCAATACATAACAAATATTCCCCATATCCTGAATAAAAATTAAAACAAGCACCTTAACCAACATAGTAGGATACTATTTGCTCCACTACAATTTTCAGACTCTGAAATCACAAAGTGAAACTTCTACAGATCAACAAGAAAGATCTGCTAAGCTGGTAACATTGCAAGAAGTCATTTATTAGTTTCTTTAATGATATTTTTCACTAATGACTGTTTTGTTTTTTATTCTTGCAATTATTGCTGCCACCTTTCCCATATCACACACAACTAGTTAGATATCCGGACATTCCTTTGGATTTCTGGTTTTGTTATTCTGTCAAATTTAGACTATTCTAGAGTCTTGAGTTACAGGGCTATGATCTCAATGGGGATGGCAGAGACATGGTGGGACAGCTCCCCACCATGGAGCACCGCCATGGATGTGTACTGGTCCTTTGGGAAGGATGGGCTGGGAAACCAAGGAGAGGGGAGTTGCCTTGAGCACAAGAGAGCGGCAGGGAAAGCCGGGACCTCTGCCTAGGGACAGCCGATGAGGCAGCCCTGGCTGCAGAAAAAAACCTGGGGCTCCTTATAGACAGCAAGTTTAACATGAGCCAGCGATGTGCCCCTGTAGCAAAGAAAGCCAGCAGAGTCCTGGGATTCATTAGGCAGAGCATCTGAGGTGGAGGGAAGTGGTTCTTCCTCACTGCTCAGCCCTGGTGAGATCCATTCACTATGCTGCGTCCAGTTCTGGACTCCCCAGTGCACCAAAGGCATACAGGAGCGCACGCTGCAGGGAGCCAGGAAGTTGATGAAGCAGCTGAAGTAGCTTTCATATGAGGAGAGGCTGAGAGGGCTGAGACTGTTCAGCCTGGAGAAGAGAAAGGTCAGGGGCAATCGCACCTGTGTGTATGAATACCTGTTGGGGGGAGGTGGCAAGGGAGACAGAGACAGACTCTTTTCAGTGGTTCCCAGAGGCAGGACAAGAGGCAGTGAACATGAACTGGAATTCAGAAAATTCCATTTAAACACTTCCTGTGAGGGTTGCCCACAGAGGTCCCTCCTTGGAGATACTCAAAAGCCATCTGGGCACAGCCTTGAGCAAACCACTCTGGGTGCTCCTGCTCTGGGCACAGAGATTGGACTAGGCAGTTTCCAAACCTCTCTTCCTACCTCAGCTATTCTGAGATTCTGTGAGATTCAGTTCAAACAAACAAGCACAGGACAAGACTTGAGTACTACTACTGTAAACAATCTGAGATATAGGTAAGTATCAAATTCACCTATTTCCATGTTGTACTGCATCATCTCTACTCATTTTGAGTGGGTGTCAAACAGGAGGACATGTCAGTGTTCTTTAAACCATGTATGCAAGTAGCGCAGTCCTAAATATTGTGAGAAGGACTTGTTATAAAATGAAAGAACGTGCTGTTACTGGGCTTTTTAACATCACAGAACTGCTATTATTCATGAAAGGGTACGGAATCTGAATGGCAGCTGCCTCCTCCTCAGTCAGCTTTCATGAAAAGTTGTTTTTAATCTACTATTAGGTAAAAGGATTTTTAAATTTAAATGAACATGCTTTTAAGGTCAACTCTGACTGTTTTTTTCTTGCTCCACTCTCTGAAGTCAGTGAAGCTTTTATAGTTACAAACAAAACCAAAAGAGGTTAAGGAGTCTCTAGATTTAGGTGTAATTGTGCCTTGACAACACAGGTACAAACACAGCTAAATCAGTGTTATGTATCTTCTGCTACTTCCCCCCTCTTTCCTTCTACATTTTCCTTTCTACCAGACTCATATAGACATTTATTTTTAACAACATCTTACTGTAGGATGCAACACAACAGCTATACTCAGCTAATTTATCTGTGATAGAGATAAATCACGGAATCATTTCATTTGGAAAAGTCCCTTAAGATCATCAAGTCCAACTGTAAACCTAGCTCTGCCAAGTCCACCACTAAACCGTGTCCCTAAGTGTCACATCTCCATGTCTTTTAAATACCTCCAGGGATGGTGCTTGTCTCCATTTCAAAATATACAGGTGACCTTGTGCACCACTAATGACCTTAAAGTCAGATTATCTGTAGCAATTAACCAGATTCTCACCATAGTTGGAGAGAAGGGCAGTTTCATATGAAGATTCATTATTATCCTAAAACTAACATCCAGAATAAGTAATCACTTTGCAGAAGTGCTTCTTTCTCAGTTATCTGGGAGAGGAACATGGAAATTAATTTGAGATTGACCACTTCACTTTCTATCCAGTACTGGTCAGATAAAGTGAATCCTGTCTTTACTGTCCAGTGAAATTACTACTTAAAAACAATTATCTAGATTAGAGTATGTCAAAACCAACACAATTTCTAAGTATTATTTATTATTGCAAATTTTAACCTCTCAGGTGTAGTCACATAGGAATCTTCACAGAAATATGAAAAGGCATATTTCAGAACTGTTAAGGTCTACAAATGTTAGATTATATCTGACAATCTACAGAAGCCTGGAAAACAACTTCTGGCAAAATCTTAGTGAATAAAAATGCATGGAAACAAATGCCAGTTGAATGAGTTGTATAAGTAATTTCTTCAAGTGATGATGAGGATCTTAAGCCCAATATTTGATGCTCTTGGAATGGGGGAGGGAATCTTAGAAAACTGAGTTAACAGAAAGCACTAAAATGCCAGCTTTATATCACATTTCTAGGAGATACAATCAGGCTAACTCACAGATAAGCAATAACTTCGAGAAGGATAAGACAGTTAAAAATCCTATGAAAATCAGAAATCCTATGAAATCCTATGAAAATCAGAATAAAAGACTGCAAGGGAGAGGAGAAAAAATAAACTAAAAGTGTTAAAAGTAGAAAAAAACAAATAGCCATCCCAATGAAAATATCTTCTAGCTATTCTTGCAAAGGCCTAAAGCAAAGTTGTCACGTCAGCTAGGGGAAATAGTTAAGAAAGGTCCAGCAGTGAGATATGGATGGTAATACAGATTCCAAAGGACGTAACAAGATTTTATTCCTTTTATGCCAACAAGCCTTAAAAGTGACTGTTTAATTTAAATAACAAAAGGCATTTCATACATTCAGTTCAGTATAAGTCTGGTTTAGCTGAATGAGCTCCTTAGTAAGGGAGGTTAACTCATAATTTTGCAGAACAGATAAATCAGAACACAAAAAAAGTTTACAATCTTTCAAGGCACTGATGCCAACTACTGCAGTACTGAGATTTTCCTCTATATCTTTATTGTAAATGAGTGCATGTACTTAGGTATTGCTGAAAATTTAAGCATCTTTAATGAAAGCACCTTGCATAATACCCTAAATCAAGAATGCTAGCTGTGGAAAGATATGTAAAGATACAACGGTGATGCTTCTTACTAGAGGATGGTTCTACTGACAAGTGCTAGGTACCCAAACATTTATTAAAAAAAAAATATGCAAAACTCACAGATATGAAACAATATACAGCATCTAAGAAAAAGGAGAGGTTGAGTCTCAGGGCTTACCTGCATCAGAATCCCTGGAGAAAATAAGCACGAGGAGCCTGCTGCAGTAAGGCACAGAACTGAAATCTAGTAGATTCACAGAACAAATAGACCCAAGAAGCATTCAAAGGTAAAAGTTGATTTTTATTTAAGATAGTCCCTCATTTATTTGTCTTCAATTTTCCAAGAATACTTATTCCAGTCACTCATTCAGTGGCTTTTCAAGCTGCAAAAGTTTAAGCTAATAAAAGACATGCAAGCACTAGGGGAGAACTGCCTCTTTGGAATCCCACCATTAACTTGTAGCTCAGATGCTTTTTTATATTTTATTTTAGCAATCTGTATGTTTAGCATTCTACAGTGTTTAGTACTGAAACATTTGCATGTAATTAGAGAAAGGCAGTGGTTAGTATATACCAATTACTGGAGTTGAACTCTCCGGTACCTGAGCTGCTCTTTCTGAACACAAGTTGACTTTCACCGCTTGCGAATGCTTTGCTTTAAAACACCTCAGTCTCACAAAGGCTGATGCATGAATCCAACCACCTTTCCTGGCTAATATAGAAAACATGAGTGCGGAGTCATACAGATTAACAGCAGCAGAGAAGCTAACAAAATAGACCTAACTTATGCAATGGGATGTTAGTTACTTCATAGCACTTTCTGTCAGGAAGAGCTGATTGTACTTACTTTGTGCTCACATTTTATGAATTGTTGGTTAAGCACCAAGTACGGCACACATGGAAATTCATGATCAGCCAAAATACTCATCTCTGTCTTGCTCGTGGAAGATAATTCACCTTTAAAAGTTTGTTTTCTTATCTTCTACTATCTAAGGCAAAAAATATTTACATCTTGGTAAACAGATTAAACATATATTTACACATGCTCTTTTTAAAAAAAATCCAGTAGTCATGTCAGTAACACATGCTGAAAATACACTACTTGGCAGTCTTTTTTCCTTTTTGATTTATTCTAGATCAAATAAATTCTGAGACAGGTTGTATCCCCTATCTGCCCCTTAATGCATAGCAGTTTATTTTCTGTAGGACATGGAAGTACACTGCATTGGTGAGAATTAAAAGAGCACATTGGCATACTTTAAGTATCTGTAATGCTTCCAGACATTAGTTTCTTTATGTAGCCATGGAATTTCAGGATATTCCCAGATTTTTTTAATATATATATTATATATAATTAGTTCTGAGCTTTTCAATGTGTTTTGATGACTTTTAAGGCGAATACAAAATGACTTTCTGAATTTACCTTGGCAAGTTAAATAAATAATAAAAATTGTCTAAATATTTGTGAACCATACACAGGCATATTCATTTATTCTAGTCTTTCTGCGGCTGGAAGAGTTAAATAGATTGCATATATCACCATGACAAAGATCAGATATTGCAACCTGAAAATAACATCAGCTTGCATTAGTCAGTCTCAAGATGGATGTTCCCACATGACTGACTTCCCTGTGAAGCCATTAAGCTCTGTTAAAAAAAATCAATTCATAGAAACTGGTAATTTTGAGCTAAATTTACAATAAAGTATAAAAACAAACAAGCAAATAAACAGAACAAGGAAGCTCATCAATGAAGATTTCAAAAATCTTGACATTCACACAGACAAAAAAATCAGGGCACTGAATAATACCAAGGTGTATTCACTTGCATCCTTTTGTGAATATTTTTCATAAAAAGTATAGACATCTACATTTGAACATTTTGCATAAAGTAAAATGGTCTTTCTGAAATAGGCAAACATTTCTTACACAATCTACTCAGTGAAGTATAATATTTCTAAACTATGTCAAGATCCAAACAAGGCGTTCTAGTACGATTTATTACTAAACTGTGGTGTCAAAACAAGAATTTTAGTATACCTTAGGAAAGTTATTTCTTTTCATGGCACAGCAGATCGATGTTTGTTATAGGAGTTATTAGATTTTGCGGAGGGGATTGTAACTCATGAAAAACAAATTATACTGCCTAGAGAATAAAGCAAGCTGCATTTTTTTCACTAGAATAAAACTGCATACTAAGGATCTTCTATGGCAACTAAAGAGATTTTTGAGGCATGACCATAAAACTTAGTGTAGTTTCTTGTTCAAAATCTTAATGACTAGTAAAACTATCAAGTCAAGTAATTGGAACTGTTTCAAATTTTTTGGCAATGCTTTCAGAAGTTTACCTTGTCCATTACAACTTTTTCCATGTTTTCTTTTGCATACCTGAATCTTAGAAGCAAGCCAGCCTAAGGACCCATTCTGGAACACTTTAAGCAGCTGTTTGACATTCATTTTCAAGTAGGCTGCCAGCAATGAATTGACACAGTAAGTCTAAGGCTTGACACTAAACATAGAAAAGTAATGCTTATGAAATATTTAAGATCATCACACACAAGCAATTGCACAATTATATCATCTCTCCAAAGGATGCAACATTCAGGCAAGATATTTTACAAAAATGTGACCACCAAAAGCTTTTGTTTTTAAGACTAGAAAAAAAGATACTTAAGGTAAAGACTTTTTCCTTGCTACCCAGAAGGTAAATAATATAAATTGACCCATAAATATCTGGGATCATGTTAGAATAGGCTGCATGGCCAAAGTTATTTCACAATTTCAAATATAACATGAACTCAAGTAATCGATCATTTTGCAGGGGCTTTTTCATAATTTATTTCTAAACCAGCAAACAGTATGACTCTAGATTAAAAGAAAAATCAAGTAGCTACTTGGCTGATAAGTAACAGTCAATTAACAAATAGCACAGCCTACCACCTTCAGATTTCCTCCAGAAAAGACAGTCCGCTCAGAAGTTCAGATTCATACTTTGCTAAAAGATTTGAAAGAAACTATTCTGGGTTCAAATCAAAACTCCTTAGAAGCAGATCTAGTAAAAAGCCACAGAGATTCTTTCCATTTGGGTCAGAGCATCCAAGCAAACCCTGCATTTCTGAACTTGCCTGTGTGACTTCCTACTGAAACACACTAAAGAGTCAATATAATTCTTTAAATGTTGAATGCACAAATCTCAGACATTTTTGGTTTCCAATCAGTTTGTACGTATGCATACACACCACCTACATTCTTAGTAAGAAAAATCAAAATATTTTTGTATTGCCTGTTTAAAGGCCTGACTATACAAAAATCAGAGTCCCTTAAAACATGGGCTCTGGAGATGAATGACCCAGTAGTAAAGGTACATTTACGTGCGGTGCCTGTCTGCACAGGTCAAACAAGTGCGTTGGATCTACTGTAAGTGTTGCACTTTGTTCTCTGCATGTTTGGGGACTTGCCACTATATGCAGGGCGAGTCCATTTCTAGCATGTAATATGAGGTGTAAACTATCTTTTCTTTACAGTACATGCAGATAGCAGCACCTTTACTATCACAGAATCACAGAATCGCAAGGGTTGGAAGGGACCTTGGGAGATCATCTAGTCCAACCCCCCTGCTAAAGCAGGCTCTCCTAGAGCATTCTACAGAGGACTTCGTCCAGGCGGGCTTGGAATATCTCCAGAGAAGGAGACTCCACAACCTCCCTGGGCAGCCTGTTCCAGTGCTCTGTCACCCTCAAAGTAAAGAAGTTTTTCCTCATATTCAACTGAAACCACTTATGTTTCAGTTTGCACCCATTGCCCCTTGTCCTGTCGCTGGGCACCACTGCAAAGAATCTGGCTCCATCCTCGTGACTTCGGCCCTTAAGATATTTGTATGTGTTGATAAGGTCCCCTCTCAGTCTTCTCTTCTTCAGGCTGAACAAGCCCAACTCTCTCAGCCTTTCCTCGTAGGGGAGATGCTCCAGTCCCTTTAGCATCCTAGTTGCCCTCCTCTGGACTCTTTCTAGGAGTTCCTCATCTTTCTTGAACTGGGGAGCCCAGAACTGGACACAGTACTCCAGGCGGGGTCTCACCAGGGCAGGTGCAGCACTCGACACTTGCCCTTGTTGAACTTCATCAGGTTCCTCTCCGCCCAACTCTCCAGTCTGTCCAGGTCTCGCTGAAGGGCAGCGCAGCCTTCCAGTGTATCAGCCACTCCTCCCAGTTTTGTGTCATCAGCAAACTTGCTGATGGTACACTCTGTCTTCTCGTCCAGGTCATTGATGAACAAGTTGTACAAGACTGGGCCAAGTACCGAGCCCTGGGGAACTCCACTAGCTTCCGGCATCCATCTGGACTCTGCCCCGCCGATCAGAACCCTCTGAGCCCTGCCATTCAGCCAGTTCCCAATCCACCTCACTGTCCACTCATCCAACCCATACTTCTTGAGCTTCCCTATGAGGGTGTTATGGGAAACAGTGTCAAAAGCTTTGCTGAAGTCAAGGTAGACAACATCCACCGCTCTCCCCTCATCTACCCAGTCGGTCATGCCATCATAGAAGGCAATCAGATTGGTCAGACATGATTTCCCCTTGGTGAATCCATGCTGGGTACTCCTGATCTTTTTTTCATCCACTTGCTTGGAGAGGACACTCAGAATGAGTTGTTCCATCACCTTTCCAGGGACAGAGGTGAGACTAACCAGCCTGTAAAAATGATGTCATTCAAGTTCTAAGAAGAAAGAATTTGTTTATTCTATGCCATAACCTAAACAAAGTTCTTTTCAATATTCAAGGACCCAGCTTCTCATTGGGCTACATTTTCAAATTGTGATGGAGCAGAAAATTAGACACATAACCTTTCAAAAAAAGCAAAACGTCATTTAAGCATTCATAATGCAATGGTCATTAAAAAAAAGACAGAGGAAAACTGTATTAACCAAGATCTCGTGTTTTAATGTAATTGATGAAAACTAACAGATGAAGTTCAGTCATCAAATTTCCATTTACAGTTGCTTGAAACAATTTCTTTAGCTGGCAGCTGAAAACTGAAGCAACTTAGCACCCCACAGTAAATCCAGCAAAATACATTCATCAGAACTAAGCTACCTAAAAAGCACCATTGTAGGATAATACAGTTTCAAGAAAACTGCCCAGGAGGCAATTTACAAAGTGATTCCCCTCAGCAAGCACCACTGTAAAAGCTAACCTAGATGATTCACAGCTTGAGCACTGGATGTTTCAATAGGTCAGCTCATATACTTAAATTTCTGTCTATGCTATTAAATGACCCAATGACTGCAATAACTATGGTACTAAAATATGCTATAAGGGCTACATAATAGTTACATAAATATCAGGTTTGACATATCATATCTTCAGTATGTCACATAGACTTATTTTATAGAAGTAGGTACTTCATGCAGCTATTCTGACTCCTCTTTCAAAGGCTATTTGTATGTTTGGTGATGAGGGCAATTCTGAGGAAATACAGATTCTGACAGCAGCATGCATTAAAAAATTGTTTTATAATAAAAGCAAAAGAATAAAAAGACTAGAAGAGACTACAGAGTTTCTGAGTTTCAAGAGTCAACCTATGTGAAATAATTTGTCTCGCATGTTACACTAATTCTGCCAGCTTATCATGTTTTGAGAGTAATTACTCATTTCAGACTTTATAAACCCCAAGAAATTTTTTTCTGCTCAGCTGTTAGCAGCTGGGTTGTACTGGATCATTTAATAATGCACAGCCATCAGAAAACTCCATGCCCAATTCCAAACAATCCTCTCAAGAAGATGCTCCGTGTACAAAACCAAGTCTTCCATAAATATAAAAATGCTAGGATATTTGATAGGGAATTCTACTTCCCTCACAGGCAGCATTTAATAATTTTCTTTATTATCTATGAATTTGTACTGTTGGCTATGTTTGATAACAATTAACAGTATAGGCTAAAGTGCACAATTAAATGTCCATTTAATTAATTACTGCTAGCTAAACTATACACTCATACAAATTTCCATCTTTATGCCGGTGTCTGAGGCTGAAAAATACCACTGCTGTCTTTAATTCTAATCTTCATGTACTGGGGCCAAACGCATTTTTCTTATTTCTGCAATGGGTGAAATTAGTCATCCTTCTTTTCCAGCTCCTACAGCTAGCAAGGTTTAGCCTAATTCAGTATGTGTAAGAGCCGACTGGTCAACAGAGGGGAAATACCCTGCACTTCGTCATGCTTATCTACTCCTCCCCCGCATTTCTTTGCATCCTATACTCAGCACAAACATCCCTCAATGTAACTTCCTCAGGCCCTGTCCTTTTCTTCATCGAGTGCTCTCCACTGCTTTTCCCAGTTTCATATCCCACCTCATCCCACAGCCCCAGTAAAATTTTTTCCAAAGCTTATGAGTGGCCTCACAGGCACTTGGAGCCCATCAACCCACTCTACCCCCACGATCTATTGCTCTGACACTTGCTACTGGTCATCAGTACAACGCTGTCCATCACAAGAACATGAGTGTGCCTGCCAGGCCACGCATTTGAACACCCTGCCAAGCAGAAGTGTGTGGTTTCATACGCCTGTTTATCCCATGCTGCGCAAAACTATAGTGATATTGGCAAAGGAATTTCATGATCTACATGGTTCAAAAGCACTGCTGAACAGTTTGAATATCATTAGCAGTTTCAAGAAAAGTAATCAGTGATTTAAAGGGCAGTAAACATTCTTAATAGCCCTGTGCTGTCTCCCACCGCAATCAATGTCAACGCTTCCAGAACAAAGTGGCCTACTAAAATAATTGAAAAATACCATTCTGTCTGAGCCAACCCTGCCTCTATTTGTGAGCAGCTGGGGTTGTTTGGGTTTGGTTTTTTGTCTTCTGTTGTTTTTACTTTTTGGGTTTTTTCCTTTTTCATTCAAAGATATTTATTTGAAGAAATAAGAAAGGGAAACTTTTAAAAATAATTAATTTTAAAAAAATTCTTCCACAAAATCATAATGAAAATAATTATGCAGTTTTTGTAAGATTTTTATACTGGCAATAATAGAAACTAGACTAATCTTGCGTATATGTCCCAGCTGTGCCCCCTCCCAACTTCTTGTGCACCCCCAGCCTACTCACTGGGTGGGGTAAGAAGCAGAAAAGGCCTTGACTCTGTGTAAGCGCTGCTTAGCAGTAACAAAAGCATCCCTGTGTTATCAATGCTGTTTTCAGCACAAAACCAAAACATAGCCCCATACTAGCTACTGTGAAGAAAATCAACTCTACCCCAGCCAAAACCAGCACAACATCTCCATGCTCTCTGTATTCAGCCCGTAACCACATGATCACAAGCCTTTCAAACTTCTGGTATAAATACAGGTTTTCATGCAAATACGAGCTATAACTGTCAGTAATACACGTTCACGTAAGAAAAAAAAGTGAAAGAGCTTAGGACTGTTTTCTGATCCTGTCTAGGAATCATAAAAAATGAGACACTGTGGCTAAAACCATTATGGTGTCAAAAAGTACATGAAAACCATCACACTCTACTTGTGGAAAAAAAAACCTGAAAGTGATTGAAGGTCTGGTTTTCTCTGGGATAGAGTTAATTTTCTTCACAGTAGCTTGTATGGTGCTATGTTTTGGATTTTTGACCAAAACAGTGTTAGTAACACAGGGATGTTTCAGCAATGACTGAGCAGTGCTTACACAGTGTCAAGGCCTTCTTTGTTTCCCATGCTGCCCTGATAGATAGAAAGTTTTCCAAAATCCTTGGATCTTTTAATTTAATGTTTTTTTATCAGAAGCTCCTGTATCTTATAGTTCTGTTTTGATTTTTAAAAATAATAAAAATACCCACTACAAGTGGTTTTGGGGTGTTTAAGTTATCATACTCCTCACACTAAGTTCTGGAAAAGCATTTGGTTCCCTCTATGCACTAGATCTCTTCATGGACTCACAGAAAGAACACATGTATAGAAAGTATTTCTGTCAGCAAGATAATCTTCAATACCTGTTGAGCTATGTTGGCCCTCTTTTCTGTAACTATTTTTATCCAGCTAACCCCTATTATTAAACGCACATTTTAGTTGAAATAGATTAGGACAAATTCACAGTCAGGGATCCTTCAGAGGTGCAATTTCAACTCTTTTTTTTAGTATTTGAAACAAATGCATTTCCATAATACTGAACGAATATATCCTGAATATGATTTCAAATATAACCATTAGATTAAAATAATGGGGTTTTTTCAAATATTTTACATAAAATGCATGTTATCACAATATTAAAGCATCACAGTATTAAATGTCACAAAGCATTATAAGGATTGGGCAGAATGTCAAAGTTCCCCTAGTGATTCAAATCTTTCTGCATTTTTGAGCATTATTATGCTGTAAATATTAGCAGGAATATTAATAGGAAGCATCAACCCTCAAAAAGCTTCAGATCTGAACAAGATCCCTGACTACTGTCCAGAGATGCTCTATGCCACCAGCAGTAACAAATTAAGGCTGACGTTAGTTAGCTTAGGAAAGCACAGCAAAATCAGATTGCCATTCTGTTTTCCCTCTAACAATCCTTGCTGAAAAGACATTCAGGGCAAGAAGGAGTTGGAAGAAGATAGGATGGCGTACTGGCCAAGATTAAATTTAGGTTCCCATGCCTCAGTTAATTCCTCTTGGTTTTCAGTCATCTCTTCTGCCTTGAGAAAAGTACATGCTGTTCCTTACCATTGAGGTCAAGAGTAGTTTTACATATAGCACTTGGCCCCCGGAGATCATTACTTAATTAATGTACAAAATAAAAGTGCTGTGATGGTGTTCATTAATTAATAAGAGTAGGTCAGTGTTTAAACTAACAGCAATAACAATGGATTTTGTATTCATGTCAGTACTGCATATTTAAACCTCGGGGAAGAACTGTCATGGTCTACTTGTCCAACTGCAAAAGCTGGCCTCCTCGAGCTGTGTTTTGAATAACTGTCACAGAAGAGCAAAAGCTTCTTCTTCAGAGCCTCAAGGTCCCAGACTGTTTAGTCTATCAAGATGGTAAAAGCTCTGAGGTGGTATTTTATGTGAAACACATTTTTAAAGTTATGCCTACATGATTTTGCATAAATATAATTCCATCTTTATCTTTGTGTCAGCAAAACCCATTGCTGAATCACACATTTCAAACAAAACTTCAGCTATCTGAAGGGGAAAATATAATCACAAAGATATGACCTACAAAAAAGCAATCAAGTTGTGTGTTTTACATTAAAAATTAATGACATATATAATTTAAGATACTAAATATAATTTAATTTAAATATAATTTACAATTTTTAAAACAGTCCTTTCATATCAAGCCATCTCTAAAACATTTATCATCTCCAGTAACGGAAAAAAATGTTGAAAAGAAGATTCCATTAGCTAAAAAGGTTTGGGTCAAATACTCATTTCAAGGCCAGCGTTTTGGTCCATAGGGTAAATTAAAATGTATGCATATTTCATGATAAAGAGTGAAATTCACTACCCTACACACAAAAGCCCAAGAAATTAGATCTTTCTAGGAACGCAGTAAGATCTAGACAATATAACACAGAACTCTGAAGCTGTTGCTTCACCTTTCAGAGGTTTTTCTTGCAACCAGCATCAGAACTTCCTTCTAATGCATGGAGCCATTGGTGGCTCCTTCTGACTTACCCACATTTCTGTTCTTCAGACAGCAATCAGACAGTGATAGAAGGACAGTTTAAAAGGTTCAGATTAAATACTCAGCATTCATTCTAGGGTAGAACCCATATTTGATGACTTTAGAAAGCTGAGAATTGAGCTAAACAAATGACAACTACTAAATACAGAGCTTATTACTATACT
>NW_009260268.1:214204-226230 GCF_000687185.1 Egretta garzetta | reverse complement strand
TAATGATGTTCAGGTGGTGATTCCCTCAAACATCTCCACATTGACTTTTAAGGGACCCTCTGACCTTAGTCTAACAGCTGTTCTGGAAAAAATACACTGCAGGTTGATCTCTTACTCCATTCACTCCCTTTCTCATCTATAAGAGAGTATGCAGTCTTTTATGCTCATTACAATGTCTCTCTGGTCAGGGCAATATAACACCACTGAAATATTTGAACACTTGTAAGTTCAAATGAGATATGCAGTAAAGAGAGGGAGTACAGTGCACACATTTACCACTATGGCCATATCCAGAAGAAACCTCACAATGATTCATCTTTTCACATACCACATTGCCATAAAAATATCAGGAGTGTTTTCCTCTTGAAAACATTAATTGCTATCAACTGGAACATTTTTTCTACTGCTTGAAACAGTGTCCTACAAAACAAATTTATTTTTCTGTCCCAAAATATTCCATCAGTGCCATACAACTCATTTAACCTTAAAAGTGTCATCTCAAGCTTATAACTTGGATATTTTAAAAGAAAGCAAGCTATCTCTCTTTGTCACGAGAACCCACTTTTCTCAAGGATCTCTCTATATAATTTTGGAACAGGTTTTTGGAACTAACATTTCTGTTATTTCCAACAGAAAAACACTTAAACCACTACTGTTCACAAAAAAAGTTCATTTAAAGAACCGATGAAGCTACTGGCAGGATAGCTGTTTTTCTCTGTTGCGGATGATGATTAGTAACCACCAATTTACATCCTGAAGCAAAAAATGTTTTCTTTCTAACTGAGTATTTCTGCTCATCTGATGTATTATTCCAGTGGCTGATTGCAGGCCTGTCAAAGTAGTAACATATAGATTAGAGTAGCTGAGAATATTTCATCCGATAGTGGCCCCATTGCATCCACTGCTTTCAGGTTCTCCTTCTTTGGTGATTCTGTTTCCAACAGCATCTGTCGGCATATTGCCTGTAAATATCTTCAGGCCTGGACCCATCCAGGAACATGCTCTCATATCTAAGCCTAGGGATGCATGTGACCAGCTTGCTTTTATTTAAAAAAAAAAAAAACCAAACAAAAACTAACCCAAAACTATTTCAACACTTGATTGCTACAAATGAGATGCATGCAGAGACCTATCTGACGCTGTATGTACATAACCCATACACACTCAGTTACAAATACAAATTCTGTAGAGCTATATACATTTTCTAGAATATAAATATGCTTCGCCAACATATTATAACAAACTCTTTGCAACTGACTTTTCCTTCCTATGAGTGCCTCAGCATATAAACTTTTGTAGCATGGGGTCCTGCTTTACCTAAACCTAGCATGGGGTCCTGCTTTACCTAAACCAAGCAGTACAAGAAGCTGTTATGATACTCAACGTATAGGAGAACAATGCCTCATGGTCCACAGTGCTTTCTGGTTTTCAGAGGCCCAATTCTGCCACGGCCACATGTGTGCTTGAATGCACATCTTACTCAGACATAGGACCAACAGTCAAAAATGATAACATCCTTTGTTTCATTATCCAAAAATATAGCTAGATGCTGCGCTCTACTCTCAACAGCCTACTCATTTACATAGTGAAATGCCCAGAGGCTGATTAATCGTATTACAAATTCTGGTCCCATCAGTATGTATTTATAAACACACATTTCTTTCAAGGCAACAGTGCTATGTCATGTGGAAGCCACTGCAATCACCTGCAGTACACAACCACAACTAACACCAGATTTGTTGGAAGCTGTAAGCAGCCACAGCTGGAAGCAACAGTGAGCAACTACTCACAGTCAGAACTTGCCTTGCTTCCCGCTCCTCATTCAAGGAGAGCCATATAAAACAAAACAAGGTAGGAGGGGAAAAAAACATTTTACTTCTAGCACCATGCTGCCTGCATTGATCATTACCACACATCTCGGTGGAAAAACGATAATATTCTGAGCAAAACCTTCAACACACAAATAAACAATATTACCAAACATATAACCTTCAGTGCTTTGGTTTCTCTAGACAGCTATTGAGATCTTTTCTCAACACAGTCATTGACCAAGGTGTGAATCACACCTGTTCAAATGGTACTGAAAGTGATTGAGGCAAGTTAAGAAGGGCTGTGACCAGCCTGAGGACTGACTGACATGTATGCCTTTACCGTATAACCAGGTAAAGCTTGAAAGTATACCAGATGTAAATAACATGGGTCAGAAGGCATGACAAACACACGAGCAAGAAATACAATGAAAAAGTAAACAAGCTCTGCATAAAAATTCATTAAGTAATGAACTACCAAACAAACAAATATAAAGGACACTGTCAGAGACTGGTGGATCACACAAAATCATTATTTGTCATTTGCAAATCTGAACTGAGTCTGTGCTTAATCACTAAATCACCAAGCAAGTGGAATGCCTAGAAAAATGGAAGTGGCAGATTCTGGGGCAGAGAATAGCTCAATAGCTAAGAAAAGTCAGAAATGAGACAGAAAAAGAGTTAAGACAGAAAAAGCAGAAAACTTCTTGCACTCATAAACAGTTACAGAACTTTTATTGTGGGAAGAGCTTTGGAATTTACTACTTACATCTGCAGTGTAGAAAAAGACAGAAAAGACAGCAAATTTTTGAAGTCCATACATGGACATGTAATTCATGTAACAGAAATCAAGCAAATTGGAGTTTGAGAGTAAGACTTGAAGTTTCTGTTAGTCCAAACCTGGATTCTGTAGACTATTTCACTTTTATTTAACTGGATCCTTTTACTGGATGATCTGAAAGTATGATATGAAATATTGTAGGTAAAATGGACAACTCTTTCAGAGCACTGCCAGAATCACTCAAGAAACTAACTGAAACAATCTCAAGAAGTTTATAACTTTGAACTGATTTTGCATTTGGGAAAAAAAACAAACCACTTTTGAAGCAGTTTCCTTTGGGATACTTCTCCAAGTCTCTATAAACTATTTTTCATTCAATAATAAAAGAAAAAAAATACCCAAAACAAAACTTACTATTTTTTGTTGAGCACCTTTTCTTTAACCTTTTTACAGTATTCACTAGATAAAGTAGAACCAGCTACAAGAACCTTGCATTCTATATTAAGCAACATACCTGTACACAAAATTCACCATTTTTTTTGAGGAATGAGAAAAAAGCAATATATTATTTATATAATATATATATATTTTTTAAAAAAATGATGCTTACTTAGGCAGGGATCCTTTTAAACAAAACATCGTGAAACATTATTTGATAATACTAATGTGGTGTATGGCTTTTTTTCCCCTCCATTTGGAGATAAAGGAATGAGACGCCTAGGGTGGCAAAAGAAGAAAAAGTCTACATGACTTTTTTTAATATCCAATTTTTAGTTTCAGGTGTCTTTTTACTTCAAATCTCTTTTGAGAGTGTAACAATTTAACATAAAACTCAAACAATTTCTGACCACAGCAAGAATGTTTTCTCTCAAAACCAGGATAATCCTTGTTTTAGAACTCAAATTTTAACATCAGAAAACCAGGGAAAATTACTATAAAACTTCAGTCAGACGGTACCATCACATCCTGGATGTTAAGATAAGATCTGTGCAACAGATTTCCAGTTTTTTTTTCAATTTTTTGTGTAGGTACTTCTGTGCCTTTACCCATGGCCAGCTGGATGTGAGCAGCTTTTGGATGGAAGGTACTCAATTGCATTTATATGGTACCAAGTTACTGAGTTTCCTTTCCTCATGGGCAAAATAAAATATCACATTCAATACCTCACTGATGTCATTATGTGACTTCAAGCTGGCTTGCATGTAATTGGCTTGGAGCATCTGCAAAGCAGGTTAACACTTGTTTCAACCTACTAAATAATGTATGTATATTTTTTAATGTTTGTATTGTTCTTCAAAATTCTTGCACATACTCTTTTGGAGTGTTCATGAGTCAGATTTTCATAAAGAGAAAAATGTACTTTTCTCCAGTTTGGGCAGGTGCTCACAGTGATATAACTAGTTGTTAAGAATGACATTGTATTCATAAGACCACAATTTCTTTTTTTTTTTTTTTTTCCCCCAAGGATAATTTCAAAATCAAGAACTTCCAGCACCTGCCTTCTTCCTCCCTCCACCCCCCCAAAAAGTTATCCTTATTGGGAAACAACTACCTTTTTTCCTCTCTCTGTTGTCGTTATTTTCTAATGTTATCATCTACCAACACGTATCAACATTTCTTTCCTAGTCTGATGAGATTAAATACATGTATTTTAGCATCTTCTTAATCCACTATTTGCTCATGTCTCATAAATGAATACTAGATTTTATTTTATTATTTGAAAGCAATATAAATTTGGGTGCTATAATGTAAGTGGTCAGTTTGGTGCAAGAGAATACTTTTCAAAAAAACCCCAAAACAGCAATAGTGACATGTGTGGTCTACAGACAGTTAATAAGCACTTACTGGAATGAGATACCAATAAAAAGGATTTCACTCTTTGTTATAAATTTCCACTTCTTGTTAGTGAAAATGTGTTCTTTTGTTATGAAGTTTGAAGCTATAAATAAAGGCAGAAGTAAAAACACTATAGCAACTGATAAAATAAAGTCAGATTATTGACAAAGGAGAGCAGCAGGGTTAGATGGAATTTATTAAGCTTTAATAGACTTCTGAATAAGTTTCACAAGGATACATTATTCACTGACACTCAAGGAAAACAAATTAAATGATTTCTATATAGCTATAATAAATATTATTCAGTACAAAGATAGCAAAGAGAGGAAAAACCGATTAGGAATTCAGTTTCTTACCAACATTCACTGACAGCAAGTACACAAAGAAAAATCAATATATAAGATCATGACTGAAGAAATTTAATCATATCTTACTGAGCTATTTAAGAATAATATGTCAAGCCATCAGTTCACAGACAACTAAACCTGTAAAACAGAAAAAAAATAAAAACCACCTAAAAAAACCCCCTAATACAAAACCAACAACAGATACAGCCTGTTGCTCTACAATCCTCTTATCTGGAAGAATGATTTACAAACAAGTTCAACTGTCAAAGCATGAAAATACAGATGAATACATTTAAAGCTCAACAGCGTATGAAAATTAAAGTCTGTTTATTCCCACCAATGTATCACTTCAGACAAGATCAGGAAATTCTAAAGCACTTTTTTTTTTCCTCTCTGTAACATTCCTCCTGTAGTACAGAGCAAGTATCTTATCTAACCACCTTGTAAACAGCCAGAAAGAAAAAATAACAATAAAACCCAAACAAAAAAAATAGGCTCCAGAAAGTAGATAAAAGTTCTAAGAAATTTGATAAAATTATGTTACTATTACCAAAATGAAATAACAAGAAAATCTACAAGTGAAGAATCGAAGATATTTTTTCTCTGGAATAGGTGATACTTATGTTCATTCACGTTCAATTTAACCACATCTTACAAGATTTTGCTCAGTATTTATTATATTCTTATAATAATCTTATAAATGTACTACCCACAAGCATAGCTGTTCTTTAGACTGTATATCATGTTTAAACAAACTATATATTTAAACAGAGCTAACATCTTTGATTTAGTAGATAGATTGATAAACAAATTAGTAGAATGGCAATGAATAGTGCGACTATTTCCAGAACTCTGTTTTGGAAACCAAATTCTTATTCTTTTTCTCCTAAAACTGCCTTCAGTGGCCAAAAAGTCTCTGATCTACCTCACCATTGTGAAGACACGATGGAAACAAACAAACAATAAAAGCATCGGAAAACTAATTTCTTGCAAGAACCTGTTAGCTATATTTACTACAAAGAAAAATAGCTTGGCATGGGTAGCTTTATTACTTAGGTGCTAGGTTATTACTTACCTAAGATTCCACCTCTAATAAAATATTTGTGCCACTTTGCATGGGTAGGAAAACATGCACAATAGGCACAGTAGAAAGCTCTTGTCTATGGACATTATTCAAAGTTAGTTTAGTGCAAAAGTGAAAACTTAATTGATCCTGACATTACTGATCAGTGGAGGACGTGAAATATTAACAAAAAAAATCTTCTTCAATACCATTGAAGAAACAGATGCACGATCAATATTTGTGATATACATGCAAATTTTCTAAACAGAAAGGTTCAGATAGTTTGCAGCTGAGTGAAAAAGGAATTATTGTAATTTGCACAATCTGAATCAATGTTGCTTTTATAATATGTCCAACTCATGGACAGTTTCATTTTGGTGCAATTATGTCAATAATTTAAAATTAAAAACTATCAAGGACAACGGAGATTTCAAGAAAACATGAGGACAATGCTCTACCATACACTTATTCCCATAATACTTCTCTATGACATTGAGATCACAATTATCTCCTAAGTCAATTTTGCATTAATAAGTGCCTTAATTTCACCAAGTTCAGAACGTAGACAAGATCTATTTTATTTTAGTCACTATTTTGTAATCTTTGAACCAGGGAAGACGACAAACATCCAGAATATTTTTTGGAAGTACACAGAGTAAATCAAAGTATGGTCTGGAAAAGTGGTGTTGGAGTGAGTCTTAAACAGTGGGCTGGTTCAGGTCTGAGTTATACCCCAGAAAAGATTCAGGGTAGGTCTTGTTCTCACATATGTGGGCCTGGGGAGCTTAGGTGCCCTGTTGCATTGCCTGATTTAGAAAGTTCCTGTTACTTACGTTACACGTTGTTCCACACACAGTGCAAACAGACAAACTAGCGATGAGCATGCAGTCAAGAGTACCAGATGAATAATGCCTTTGCACCTTGCACAGAACTCACAACCACCAGGGCTTAGTATCATGATTATACCTAGCAAAGAATAGTTTACTCTTAATCTTTCTTATATCATGTTCCCAAATAATGCTGTTGGAGGAGTGAAATTGTATGCCATGGTGAATACCCATGGTTCTACTACCCTGAATGGTACAGAGGCCATGTGGTCCCTTTGGACATACTTGCAGCCAAAACCAGGTTGGTGCCCCAAAAAGGAAAAGAGGAACATGAAAGGTCATATTGAATAAAAACACATTTATGTCATATAGTATCAAAATCATAGCCCAGACCAAGGAAATGTCAAGTCAAATCAAGTCACAAGATGTCTCCATTGCAAGGTTTGTACTTTGTATTGAACATTTCAGAAGATTTTCAAGCAGTTGTCTACAAAGACTTGCATAATATACTCATAGTATGCTGTCTACAAGGAACACACAACTATCTGGTCACCACTAGCTACTTCATATGTCCCATACTCAGTCTTCCAAGCTAATGGTAAAATCAACAGCTAATTATAGCATAGCTTAAAGTTTTTTATTCTGAAGACCAGGAATCTCATCTCTGGTCTTCCTAAATCTTCCCCTTCTCCTGTATGGCTTTCAGCTGAGCTGGAAGACACCTATTTCAACTGAATCCCCTGCACTGAGCAGAAAATCATGTTAAATATCTGCTGTTACTGAGCTTTATGTACTGGGTCTGTCTCATCCAAATTTAGTTATTTAAAAAGGGAGTGCCCACCGTAGGTTAGTCAAATAGTGGAAAAAGACTGGAATTCCTCAGTTCCATGATTTTTCACAGACTAACATCCTTTGTGGTAAGTTAACCTTATGAAGGTGCTTCTCCCTTCCATAATTATAGTCTAAAACACAAGCTTTGATAAAATGCTTAACATTTTTTTTGATGGATAATGTTATTGAAGATAATTCTTATGCACACTACTTATAGCAACTCTTTACACCAAATATTTATTCAGAGTAAAAAAAGTGAAATTTTCAAGATGATGGAGATGTTTAGAGCAACAACAGATGTATAGAAATAATTCTAAGAAAGTAAATGTAATTATATTAATTTACTTGTCCTAGTAAATCCCCCAAACCAACAATTTTTGTTCAGCAGAGAAAATCTAAGTAAGCATGCAATATAAAAAAAAAAAAATAATAAATTTCTTAAATGAGTTTATTCACCTGTTTAGATTTGGTATTTGCCACTATAACATGATAGTTTATTAAGAAATGTCATCTTTTAATAAATTTATTTCCACTGTTGAATAGTATATGTACAGCACATATATTATTTCAAGCAACCTTATTTTAAAAGGTGATTATAGGAAACTGGCCCTGGGAGAGATTATTTACAGAGATGAGAACACCACAGGCAGTCCTGGACAGCCTATATTTATTGCCAAGGCCATTGCTGCCTCAGAGCAATACCTTTCCAAGTAGTTTTGTGATTGGTTACTGCCGTGTTACTCTGTAAGTAAGGGCATAAAACTGGAAAAATGCAGTGGTGACTAGAGCTCTGGTGACTACGCCTACAATATTTAGGGCCACCTCTCTATTTCTTTCCTAACAATAATCTAGCTCTTTTAAGTTATGCTTGTCCCTTCATCTTAAGTGTGAGAGTTACTTTCTAAATAAGTAAAGGCTGTTGCCTGTACAGTGAAAGGAGATTCTATGTTTCTGGCACAGCACATAACAAATGTTTAGAAAATAACAGAGTAACTCTTAGAAAGATACTTAAAGTTTAGTGTAGCTTGCCTCGGTATTCTGTTTCCCATGAAAAGATGCCTTTCTACAGGATGTGTATAAGGTTTTGTCACTAATACTGCACTTGTCATTTCAATGCTAAAGATAGAATACTTCAGAATTAGTTGGCTGCTTGGGTGGATGGACCTAACTCACGTTCATAGCTGCTAATAAGTCTGTGTGGGCTGAGGTCATGGTCTCGGCATATCTGATATGACATGAAAATATTTTGTTCCCTCGTGCAATAAGCAGACGAAACACCTATTCTCATCCTGCTATAACCTAGCAACAGCAGCGTGTGCCCCCATGACAAAAACATGCAATTAACTCCCACTTCACAAGGTTTACAGCTCAGCATCTCTGCTACATGTGGCTTATTTCAAATGCCACAGCATGCTTTCCAAGTGATTTGAGTAACTAATTTGCTATGCAGATCTACACATTATTTTTTTAAATATAAAGCATTTCAATAAGGTTAATCAGCTATGTCTGTATGAGTAGATTCTGTAGGTAAATTGGATTTTTTTTTAATGGGTAGGCTGAGTAATTTATTTTTTTTTAAGAGTCTTCACTATCTTGGATAGTTAGGTATTTTCAGGTCCTACTCTAAGCGCACAATCACACCTATCCTCAAAGGCAAAATTGCAGATTATCCGTAGTGTTGCAGGTTGGTGCGTTTTTCAGGACAAGACAGGGGAAAGAGCAAACAAGCCACTGAGTAGCAAAACTTAAACTGGCCAAACTTATCTTACATAAAGTATAAACCCAGCCTTTTTTTACATCTTCAGCCAACCATAGCCAGCACGCTCCCCAGATTCTCTCAGCCAAATGTAGCCCCATACGTCCTTTGAAGCAAGCCAGTCTTCAGCTGTGTCCACAGTTTCGCACTATTCCTGGCCAGGTTACTCAAGTGTTGAACTTCTCATAACTCATAGCAAACCAGGAAGGATAAATGGGCCCTGGCAGAAGAAAACTATGCAAAGATGAAGTGTTCCTTAATTTTCAGCACAAGAGGAAAACTAGATAGTCAGGACAGGTTCATCTCTCCAAGTTTTGATGGGGGGAGGAAGGCTATACTAAAAAAAGTATTGAGAACAACTAACAGCAAAGACAGAAATAAAAATCATTAAGTCCTTTACCTTTACTTATTCTAATGCAACAAGATAAATGGATAAACATTTTTCTGTACCAGAGAACGGTCTTACATTTTCTGACGGCGTTTTTGAAACAATAAAATTCATGTGCAGGGTAAAGAAACACAATACCAGATTGTGAACAATTAATCATGAGCAAGATTGAGACAAACACATTCAAATTTTTATTTAGAAATAACAAACCATTTTAACTAGCAAAGCATATTACAGTATAAAGCTGGTTTTGAGCTGTGTTAAAACAAATATATGGATGACAAACCAGTGATTCCCATAGTAAGTGAAGTGAAAGCCTGTCCTGTGTCTGGAGCTCCCCCAAAATACACAAAACTTGGAATTTAACTCTACAGGAAAACAACACAGATTTGACCTTGAAATGGTCCAGACACTGTTCGGGTTCACTTCTTTATCTATGAAAACGTTGAAATTGTCTCATCTTGCTGTATTTGCATACAAGGCTAATTTACAATTAATGCAAGATTTATGTAAAAGCTATATCCCTCTTATTGACTTTAATGAGTCATATCCACAAAACCAATATATACAGCTTTCTGCATTTCAAGAGCACATACAGAATCACAAGGGTTGGAAGGGACCTCGGGAGATCATCTAGTCTAACCCCCCCTGCTAAAGCAGGCTCTCCTAGAGCATGTTACACAGGACTTCATCCAGGCGGGCTTGGAATATCTCCAGAGAAGGAGACTCCACAACCTCCCTGGGCAGCCTGTTCCAGTGCTCTGTCACCCTCAAAGTAAAGAAGTTTTTCCTCATATTCAACTGAAACCTCTTATGTCTCAGTTTGTACCCATTGCCCCCTGTCCTGTCACTGAGCACCACTGCAAAGAATCTGGCTCCATCCTCATGACATCCACCCTTAAGATATTGGTATGTGTTGATGAGGTCCCCTCTCAGTCTTCTCTTCTTCAGGCTGAACAAGCCCAACTCTCTCAGCCTTTCCTCACAGGGGAGATGCTCCAGTCCCTTTAGCATCCTAGTTGCTCTCCTCTGGACTCTTTCTAGGAGTTCCTCATCTTTCTTGAACTGGGGAGCCCAGAACTGGACACAGTACTCCAGGTGGGGTCTCACCAGGGCAGAGTAGAGGGGGAGGATAACCTCCCTCGCCCTGCTGGCCACACTCCTCTTAATGCACCCCAGGTTACCATTGGCCTTCTTGGCAACAAGGACACACTGCTGGCTCATGGTCAGCATGTCATCCACCAGGACTCCCAGGTCCCTCTGGGCAGAGCTGCTTTCCAGCAGGTTGCTTTTGTTTGTGTTTTGGGAAGTTGGTTTTGTTCAGTTTTGCTCTTTATGGAAGTGTCCATAGCAGAATTCTTTATGCATTCTTGTACTTTATCCACAGGAGGAAAACAGAAAGACAAACGTAGCTGAACAGACAAGGGAAATATTCTCAGAGTTATTTTTAATTCAGTCTTCCGTCACTATGGTTCCAGAGGATATGACTGATGTTCATACTCTAGAAAACTGCGGGTCTGCTAAGCAGCCATTTGTTCCACAAGCCTCTCCAGAGGATTTTAGTGTAGCTATGATGTCTTCACTGCATGCAAGTGCCTACGTGATGAGGTCATCTGGGGATAGTAGCCATATTTTATTTTATTAAAGCCTAAAAACAACTGTGCAAGTCATCTTTAGTATTTTTTAATTACCATCATCATTTTGATGTGGCTACTTTGGTGCAGTAGTAACTTTCATGTAACTACCCTTCTTCCCTATCTCTTTGTATAAGTTGTCAGAACAGTAAAGTATATTTTAATTATGGTCCCCTTTAGATTTATAGCATCCTAAACAATTACTGGGTATTGGCATTGCCCAACCACGACTGCCAATTTTCAAAACTAGAGCACTATAATCTTACATTACATTAATCTTAACCTTTCTTTTCTGTTGTATTTTTTCCAAATGCAGCTCATTTTATTCTCAAGGAAGCATAAATAGTAATTTTCTCTTTACTCATTCTCACCTTTTCCTCTTCACACCTGTTGCACTATACTTTTTTTTTCCCTTCCTATGACAAAGTTTGGCCCAAACAAAACCCAAGACATACCAAATGAAAGCCTAATATTGAGGCCTGTTTATAGGCCATAGAAAAAGAGAAATAAAAGTAGTGCAACTAAATCAGACTAATGCAGATGACACCAACCTGGGTGGGAGTGTTGATCTGCTCGAGGGGAGGAGGGCTCTGCAGAAGGATCTGGACAGGCTGGTTCGATGGGCCGAGGCCAACTGTATGAGGTTCAACAAGGCCAGGTACCAGGTCCTGCACTTGTGTCACAACAACCCCATGCAGCGCTACAGGCTTGGAGAAGAGTGGCTGGAAAGCTGCCTGGTGGAAAAAGACCTGGGG
>NW_009260268.1:194926-213753 GCF_000687185.1 Egretta garzetta | reverse complement strand
CTGGAGAAGAGGAGGTTGAGGGGAGACCTTATCGCCCTCTACAACTACCTGAAAGGAGGTTGTAGTGAGATGGGGGTCGGTCTCTTCTCCCTGGTAACGGGTGATAGGATGAGAGGAAATGGTCTGAAGTCGCGCCAGGGTAGGTTTAGGTTAGACATCAGGAAAATTTTTTTACAATGAAAGGGTTATTAAGCACTGGAATGGACTGCTCAGGGAAGTGGTCGAGTCCCTGTCCCTGGCGGTATTTAAAAGATGGGTAGACGCGGTGCTTAGGGACCTGGTTTAGTGGTGGGATGGCAGGGTTAGGTTAAGAGTTGGACATGATCTTAAAGGTCTTTTCCAACCTAAACGATTCTATGATTCTCATTAGAAATACAGAAGCATCACCTAGATATACAGTGAGGAATAAGAAAAGAAGTGAGGTTACAGGTAATAAATATCCCAGTTTTGCTCTCTTGGTCAACAGAGCTGTGTTATTCTCAGAAGCATAGAATTTCAAAAGGTAGGCAGCCTTCTTCAGATGTTATGGGTTGGGGGTTTTTTCACCCTAATTTTTATTTTTCTTCTCTCTTTAGAGTGAAAGGAATATACATCTTACAGTTTGAAGATATAATACTCAGCCTTGGGTTTCCTATTCTATCCTATTTGATGAATTTCAAAAAAAATAAGAATTTACTATTAAAGCATGGTTTTGACCCTATTTTGGTATGTAACTACATAATAAAGACATCAATACTAATTTGATTATCAGGGTATTTTAGATCCTGTTTCACCTTGCTATGGAATCACTTTTGAATTTATGGCCTTTATGCATCCAGCCATCACATCCCTTTCATGTGTTCACATCACCAGTGTTCCTGGTCTTGTCTATTCAAACTTCTAAGTCTTGCTCAATCACATCCACCATTGGAAAGGGTATGAGACTCTTGACCTTTTCTTCAAACCTTTTTTCTTGACTACATTAAAGTTTTTTAGTTAACCCAGTTTTCTTGCTAGCTAACAGTGAATGCCTCATAAACAAGTGTGCCTGTTTAAATTAAATTGCTCTTAAGCTTGACTTTGATCCTCTATTTATGAGTTTCTTAATTTAACAGAACCTACAATGGGAGTCCAGAGAACGTTTAGCCCATACTGAAAGTAATCAGTTTGATTATTTATGTTTTAGTAAGAGAATGACTATAATTCCTACTCACTTTTATCTTTTTGTGATCTTCATATCCTGCCAGTTCAGATGTAAAAAATAAAATTACCAACATGAATCTGAGTCTATAGCCAAATCACCTATTCAAAAGGATTTGGAGTTAAAAAACTAACAAACAAACCAACCCCCAAAGCCACACAAACCAAAAACTCTGCCCCTGAGCCACAGCTTTCTTCAAGAGAGCTGAATGAGCCCAGTCCTGTTTCTGCCTTCACATCAGTCTTCCTTCAGTGTAATTACTTTGGAATATTTAAACATTTTATATGGGACTATTATGGATTCTTATTCAAGTGCCTTAATTTAAGAACTGAAAACAAGTTCTTAAACAATAGACAACTGGTAGATATTTAACATTTGTTATCAGCTTTTCTAATAAATTCACAGTAGAGATCTAAGTTTTGGTACACTGGTATTAAACCAGTGTTTTCTTGACAAGAAGTGTTAACATTCCTCATCTTTCTCCAGCCATATAAACGCATATCCTAGATAACATAGCTATGATACTAAATATTGAAAAAAATATTAATAGTTACGTTCTACTGGTGACTTTTTTTTTATCAGCCATGTTGTTACAGCATCAATTTTACTGTAGTGACATGTCAGTTCAGTTAACTGGTGACAATAATTGAAAACTGTAAGGATAACTTCGTTCATGTTCTTATCACAAGTCAAACTTAATAGAAAAATCAAATATTCAAATGGTATTCAGTTGTCCAAACAAAATACATTACACTCAACAGCAACAGAAGTGACTGCGGACTGAAGATAGTTAAATAATCTGTTTTAAGATAGGAAGCGTATGCCCAATTGTATACGCCTTGCATACTTATGGTATGAAGGCATTTAGCATCAACTTCTTCAGAATCAATAAGATCACATTAAGTGACTTCCTCCCTCTATAGTCTACTCAGATTAAGATTTCATTTGTAAAGCAGCTAAGAATACCCCCCATTTTTCTCTGGTTTACTTTACAGGTGGTAATCATTACCTGATTACGGGTAGGGCTGAGTTTACAATTACAATGAGTTTAAGATTAAAGTATGGTTAGTTCAAATGATGACTAGAATATTTTTCCTCCCCATAGGAGATGTTTCAAGGAGATGAAATGTGCAAACAGCCTGGGAGAATTCTAGTTAGTGCCTACTTTTCAATATAGTTAGCCTTGGTAAACAGATACAAGTTTTTGGAAAGGGAAAGAATCTGAAATAGCATGCATCCACTTTCAGAACTTCTGAGGATAACTAAAGCTTGCTCAAGCTCTATATTACTATGGTCTTGGGTACCAGAAAGTAACCTGCACACTCCCTGATATCTCCTGACACAAGTGCAAAGTGACACACACGCATGCCATCCCACAAGTACTTTTGTGATTACATTTCCTCACAGTAGTGGAAAACAACACAAGATAAATCCAACATAGGACAGTTAAGCAGAAGAGACACTATGAAAACTGGAAATCAACAACTATCAAACCTGTACTTCCATGCAATTGCTCCAAATACCCTTCTGATTTTGAAGATGAGAGTCACGCTTTTAACAGAACACAGCTAAGGGTGTTCATGATGCCTGAAGCTACATGTATTCTCTTTTCCAGAGGAGTACCTGATATTTTTTAGAAGTCAACAGTCTTAATTAGTTGGCAAGCTATGTTTCACTTCACATTTAACAAGCTTTACATCTTATATACATGGGATTGCCTCTCCACCCCAGACCCCAATAATAGAACAAGGGACTGGTTAACAAAACTGCGAGGCTTGTCCCAACCTCATTCAATTTGAGAGCAAGTCTTCTGCACTCATGCAACAGCCCAGCTAGAAGGTCCATTCGGTCCCAAAATTTGACTAAAGATTACATTGTAGAACAGGGAAAAAATAGACTCAGAAGTATTTGTAATTTCAAACTGTAGAGAATTCTTCCTAACACATTTAGTCGTGTGTCTATTCAGAAACATCTGGTGCCAATCTGCCTTTTCCAGTGCAATTTCCTTTGTGCAAGGGGAAAAAAAAACCCAAAAAACCAAAACCCCCAGCTCAATACCTGCCCTTTGAGGTATTAATGAATATCCATAGACAGACAAAGCTATCTCTTTTCACATTCTTTTTGAATGTCCCCTGTTGCATTCAGAGAGTAGGTGCATACTCAACCAGCAGAAGCCCTGAAGCACAGAATTAATTAAATCTACACACCCAGAGTAAACATGCAGTGATCAAGAATCATTTCACTCCCATAATGGGAATACCAGAAAGCCTTTGTGCTCTATGCTTTAATTTATAGCTCCAATATTACCCTTAAAACATATTATGCAGTCTCTTTCCAGGATTTATCAATCTTGAAATGTCACAGCCTTATTTAAAGACAGTTCAAAATCCCTACTCCCTTCATGGTTAGACACCATCTTCTAAAGGTCTTGGTGAAGAAACTATTTAATCATCTGTCAAAATATAGGATTAAATAGGGATATAGCATATAATTTTGAAAATAATTATTTTCAAAGGACAGAGGAAGAAGATATTTGCAGGTGGGTAAAAAAAGAAATCATACTACTTAAACTGAATAGTTTAAGCAAACCAAATTTTTAAAAACTCTTCATACACATCGGTCTTTTCACCTTGTCATCCTTCTCTATATTGCATCTTGTTTAGCATTTATTTTTTTAAACTGTGAAATTCTCCTCAATTATGTTACAAAGGGGATAAGGTTACAGAGCAGGCCTAATGAATCAAGAAAGATCATTTAAAACATCGAAGTTTGACCTGTAACCATGGCATCCCTGAAGTAATCCAATTATTATTATTCAGTGTGTACAGCAGAGTTTCTAAAAAAAATGAGTAAGGTCAAAGTCAAGTTTCATGAAAGCCTCAGCTGCAGCTGAAATCTAAAGTGCCTCACCAGAAACGATTAAAGCTACCTAAAAAAACATCCCTTTCTACAGAGAACAATTACAAAAGGGAAAACACAATATTATTACGGGGGAACTTGCATTTTCTTTCCCTCACCCAGAAGCCAACCACAAAGACCTATCTTTTAAATTCTATGTGTGCAACTGCAATTTCAGCATAACTGCATTTAAGAAAAAGTCTGTAATTGTCCTGGATGCTGGATTGCAAAACCAGGTGCATTTCCACTCTTATAAATGAAACCATATGCAAAGGCTACCGACTTTCTTGCTGTACATATAGCTGTCATATACACTGTATGCACACTTGTTTTTCTGACATTATGTTTGACAGGACAAAAATAGCTGTTGTTGACTTGATGACTTTTCTTAACAGGAACTTCAGTTACATTCAGAAGCTTGTATTCAGTCTCCTGGAACAAAAATCAAGACAAAAACTAACAAATAGGAAACTCTCTATATAGCTTATTGCCAAAGGCATTAACTGTGTAGCTTAAAGGCTGAGATGTAAAGCATTTTGCTCTTTTCATATAGATAAGAGGTATTTTCCCCTTGCTGTTTTGGCAGAAAATCACGATTCCAATCACGGGGAAGTGGACATGGCAGCAAGAAGTGCACTAAATATTTTGATAAGATTTGCACTCTTGTAAAGTAAATCTTTGTGTCAGTGGGTCATTTAGGTCACCTTCATCTATTCTGCATCTATTCCTTTTTTCCAGCCAGCCAGCTAGTCTGCGGAGACAAATCTAGATTTGGGGTGAGGAGGAAATCAGCCAGGACACAACTGAAATCGTTATTTCAGAGCAGACATATCCAGAGGACATCACTGTAACTCACCCTGAGCTCAGATGAGAATTCCACGAAAGGGAATGAGCACAACAAATAATATCTACCAGTTCCAATCTTTAACATGCTCACTTAATGAAATGTTATTTCTTTAAAAAGTCATTTTTTTTTAGTTTGGCAGCTGCTATGGTTTTAGTATTGAGCAATTCTGTTAAACACATCTAGTGATATTAGCATAATTACTAGCTATAGTAATTATAGCTAGCAATAGCTATAACCCCTTTCCCAAACAGCTGCAGATAAAAATACTTTTAGGTATTTGAACAGCCTACTCAAACCCAGCTGGGTCAAGTTATTCACATTTGTCACTAATGTTAGGGCCAAGATGCATGTTTCTCCAAGATTATAGTCCATGCATTTGAGCATGAGGCATACAGGAGTTTTACAATTTAAATACAGCATCATAGAAATTTCATAATTGCCTAAATCATTTTTTATTTTTCTACTGTAATAAAAATTCACGATTTGAGTCCCAGTTGCAAACTTTAAAATACTAAAATAAGCATTCCATATTACCTGTTTAAACAATTGCATTTTCAAAAATGAAATAAATATTTTATTGGATGAGATTATTTATGACAAATATCTGAGGAAATAAAATAAGTGTTTTACCTACTAATTAATTTTCTATAAAACCCTAACCTATAAAACATGAGCTGTCATTGCTGTGCTGGGGCTAGCGGGCAACAGTAAAGAGAACTGTTCCAAGGTCACAGAGTATTTAAGATTTGTCTATAATGCCCAATTTGTTAATGTATTCATTAAAAAAAATAAATAAATTACATCTTCACATTAGGAAGGCACTTTGACGCGGAGGTTGAGAAATGAAAATAAGAGCTAAGACATCTTTATTGGTATTGCTACCTTGCATCTGCTTGTGAGCTTCAGTAAATTTCTCTCCTGAAGATCAGTTTCTCCACACAAAGAAACAGACCAACAACATTCATTTTACTTTATGCAGTTTCTGATATCCACTGAAAGTGCCTGAAGTGAACTAAAGTCCTCAGACAGCATAATGACCCTTATGTTCATTTGTTAGCATCAGAGAATGCTGTGGTTGAAAGCAGGCCACAAAGGAACACCCGGCACAGTTCATGATTTACTATCAGTTAATTACAAATCTGTCTCATAAATATCTTCCCTAAGAAAGGAAGAGTCATTAGGTCCTTTGTATCATCTCAACCACTTGCAATCTATTATCATGTTAAAAATAAATTGGAAGAGATAAAAACTGCTAAATAAACCACAGAATTTTTTTAACCCTGCAAACTTAAAGGGAAATTCAGTTATCATAGCGGAAATTATTTTTTCCTATGAAAAGCTATTCTGATTCCAGAGTTGTGTTATCTCAGGTGATTAAAAAAAAAAAAAAAGCAGTCTGATGCTAAAAGAAATAATTCTTATAATTCCTGTAGTCTATTCTTCATTGTACTATTTATATTCTGGACAGTGGTTTTGTGTTCATTTAGAGAACAACATTGCTATTTTTTTTTCTTCCAGACTTTCTCACAGTTTCCATGGTCTTTTAGCTGGTCTAATACTTGAATTTGTTATGATCATAACTAAGAATGATGAAGGATGATAGCAGTTTATTAATGAGTACTTTGTATAAAGAATAGAGCCCTTTTTTATGATTGTTTCTAATTCTTTTTCCTTTCTTACCATTATTAGTAGTAAAAACATGAATTCTCTCTTTGTGTAAGGCAGCCTAACATAATCAAAAGGCATTTTTTGTTTGTTTTTAAGTCCTACCAGAGCCATTTTGCGTTTTAATTTGGTATATATTTATAACACACACCAGAGATTGTAATTCTGCACAGATTTTGTAGGGAGTTTTTGTTAAACGAAGTTACTGTCCATGACTAATCTTTATGGAGTATTTTCTAGACTACTACAGTTCAGAAATATATATGCACACACATGTACACGCACACATGTACTTACATGAAAACAGTTTACAAAAATAACCAGTGTGTACTTATCTGTCTATGCCTGTAACTTCAAAAATTAATGGAATCAAGTTTTATATGTGAAGCCCTAAGTCTCTAGGCTGCAACTGGTCTAGAATGATACAGCATAAGTATCAATCATTCCCAGTTGGTTATTTACATAATTTTTAAAGAAATTATCAACACACAATCCATACAGATATTTCTTTGAAGAACTTGAATTGCTTACCCCCTATGTCTCAAATGAAGATAGTGGAGGGTTTTTTTGCAGTACTATCCATAAAATACTATTAACACATTTTTATAAAGGCTTTTGACATCTCCTCAATTACAGAACAAGAGCAGCACAATTTAACTGAAAAAAGTTATTCCTCTAAAAAAACACCCTTCTGATCCTGTGGAAGATTTGAGATATGTAAACACAGTGAAAAGGAATGTTTATGCATTTCCCCAAACTGGACTTGGAAAGGAAAATAATTCTCCATTTGATACTAGAAGGCCATTGCTACTCAATGCCTCCTCTGCAGTTTTCCACTGACATAACCAACAGCTTTATATTTGATTTGATATAATTATTAGAAAATGCCTATAGGTGAATGAAGTAAAGGAATAATCTAGTGCTGTATGTTGAACAAAACATGTAAGTGTCAAACACCTCCCCAGCCTTTAATAGATTTACTTGCCTAATACCTAAACATACCACAAAAATAAATAAATAAATAAAAAAAAACCACCAAAAAGACTTTATGCTTCAGTTTCACTTTTTAAGATAAAATTGACCTTGCAATCACTATAACAAGCATTTTCAAGAAATGGAAAATAAATGTCTTTCTTGCAATATAAGTCTTAAGAATTGTATCATTTTCAATTTTTTTGAGTTCAAAGAATTGGTTAAATCATAATTAGAAGGTTTTGTCGTCAATGAAATAGAAAGTAGGTAGAGCAGCTAAAGTGGAGAAATACAGAGGATTTATTACAGAATCTGGATCTGTGAAAACAGTTTTCCATAAGAGACAGTCTGTACGTTGTGTGTGGCATATGCAGACAAGAACTGACTGACTTCCAGCCTGGGCTTTTGTACACACACACACTTGCAGTTCCTCACTGCAACTCTTCTGTGACACCAGACAAGCAAAGTCAAATTCTGGAAAAACCCCTGAGACATTTTATCTACAACTGAACTATAGGGGATTTAACCAGCTAGGTTTAGTTGTCATTGTTGACTTGACTGTCAAATAAAAGGAGGCTTATTTGGTGAAGTAAACTGACTTTGCCGAAAGCAAGAGCAGAGAATGGACATCAGATAGTGGTTCATTGTTTGGTTTTAAATAACATTGCTGCTTACAAGGATAGTGTCTAAATAGCATTGTTATTTTATAAATTGTTTAATAAAAAGCAAAATACTACCCTATCTTGTGATATAGAATCCAGTCCATTACAAGTGCTTTCAAAAAGAGATGAAACAAAAAAAAAACCACCAAACATATTTGGGCTCTGATCTTTTTATTTAATCACACGCTGGACAAAGGTGGATTAGAAATCACAAACTATACACACTAGTAGTACTCAAAGTAACTTTAACCATGTTAAGCCCCAAATATATATTCTAATTTAGCCCTTTGAAGCTTGAAGAAAAGTATCAGGGAACTCAAGGTTTTACAAAGCTCAGTTAGGTAATACAGTAGCAAGTAGTGATATACATCTTAAATACTTTTAAACCTGTGTCCTGGTTTCGGCTGGGATAGAGTTAATTTTCTTCATAGTAGCTAGCATAGTGCTGTGTTAGCACAGCTAGGACAGCTAACCCAAACTGACCAAAGAGCTATTCCATACCATATAACGTCATGTTCGGGGGGGTCAGTCGGTTGGTCAGTCATGGCTCGGGGACTGATCACAGCTCAGGATGGGCTGGGCATCGGTCGGTGGGTGGTGAGCAATTGCATTGTGCATCATTCGTTTTGTATATTCTGTATATTCTGTTATCATTCTCATTACTACTATTATTATTTTCTCTTATTAAACTGTCTTTATCTCAGCCCTCGGCTCTAACCTTTTGTTTTCTTCCCGATTCTCTCCCCCATCCCACTGAGGGAGGGGAGGAGTGAGCAAGCGACTGCGTGGTGCTTAGTTGCCAGCTGGGTTAAACGATGACAACCTGTTAGATAAATATTTGAGGTATTGTCTATAACAACAAATTACAGCAATTTTGCTACAGAATAGCAGACAGGAAATAAGCAATTGTAAAAATAAAGTCTTTATAGGATTTCAATTTACTGAGTAATTTTTCCCACATATTGAGAATTAGTGTAACTGAAGTTGAGTTATTCTACCTGAAATAGCTTTTCAAGAATCTGGAGCTGATGCAACTTTTCTGTATGGGCTATTTAGCTACTACAAATGCTAAGAAGCTTTAAGATGAGAATACAGAGCTCACACTACCCTGGATAATAATTCATTTTTTAAACAGAACACAATTTGATTTATTTCTGTTCAGCTTTCATTCTTTGTCAATTATGAATCTTAGCACTGTTTGGTACAATCTCCAGCTGTGAAGGAAAAAAATGAAAAGACAACAGCTCCATGCCATTCAGAATTTTTCTGAACAGTGGCTTTTCTCCTGACAGCATATTTGGCCTTGCTTCTAATCTCTTTGATATTCTGACATCTATTAGGCACACTTTAGTTTCTGATATCAGAAATATAAAGGGGGTTTTTCCAAAACATATTAAAGTTTACTTTCTGAGAACAATGTGCTTTTTTTTAATATATATAAATAGCCCACATGCATTCTGCTTTGTTAAAAATTAGCTTTGGGAAACAATATTACTTTATTCTTAGAATGACACCTCCAGAAGCTTTTTTAGAAGATTCAGATTTTTCATGGTAGCCAGACTTCCAAACTCTGGGCTGTGAAGATGACACTGTTTTAAAGCCTGGGAAGAAAATTCTCTTCTAATAGCAACACCTCCTTTATAAGTGTTGGAGTCACTAAGTCTAGACTGAACTATCAGGTTGTGTTTCCCAAACAGATTTTTGTTTCAGAGACTGCAGCACTAGGAGTGACAAGAGCAAGCAAGAGTTAGCTAACTGAAATTAAGAGAGAGAGTGTTTGTTAATTGTGAGAAACATTCTTTTAAATTAAAATCGGCTTGAAAGATCAGTGATAGCTAATAGCTACATTTTCACAACAGAACTTCTGAAAAAGAAAACTGCTCATTTAAAGTCGCGTTAATGCTGCAGTGAAAATTTGGCTTTCCTATGTTTGTGCTGTGCTGTCAAGTTTATATTCATGCTATTTAACTAATAAACTTTAGAGTTATTCTTGCAATCTACTCAGAAAAAGAGTGCCATGGGCTTAAATACTAATTTTAAATTATTAAATACAGTAAGATCAAGCTCTGAGAGTAAATGGAGGGATATTTTAATCTGATAGAAATACAGAAGGCATTAAATTGTCCTCAAGCAGAACTAAGTACCATTATGAATATTATTGACCTGTAGAGCTATATTTTCACCCCTTTAACCCCTTCTATCTCTTGGGACCATTATATCTTGGAATTACAATCTACATAATTAGCTGCTATAAGCATCTTTACAGCTAGAGTAAATCTGTTTTCTTTACTTTAAGCAGTATGTAATTCCACTGAATTTGTTGCAGCTGGAAAAACAGATGCTAGATGTGTTGAAGTAGTCCTTTAGATATCAATGGGTTTTCTATAGTGATTACATTAACCTATGATCTGCAGGAAAGGGACATACATTTTACCGATAAAATTCTTGTTTCATCAACCTCAGAAAAGGAAGACACAAAAAAGTCTGTGTTCCTCACTGAAGCAACTAAATTCCAGAAAACTTCAGTGGTTCAACTTCATCAGCAGAAGTTACTCTAGGAACACAATCTGTCCTCAAAATCCACTTGCATTTCAGTAATGGGTTGAAAAGCATCTTCCAAAGTTGATGTAGCTTTTGGTTTACCCGTACGATATGAAAAAGCTGCATTGTTATGTACAATTCTGGTGCTTCTACTCCCTACTGACAAACACTTAGAAGATTTTTTTCTGTTGAAATAGGAATAAAAGAAAAAATTAAGAAACTCTGACTTAAATCAGACACATTGTTTCCAAAAACAACATCAAATGAGACTTTATGAATATCTACAAAGTGGACTTTTGAAGCTATTCAAGTATAGAACAGTTGTATAGATAAGTCACTCAATTTTTACAATGAAATTTTAACTTTCTATAAGATTCCTTTTACACATCGGCACCACAAATTTGAACATGCTATTCAGTCTGTAGTCAGAATGAACTGACTATAGTTCAGTCAAAACTCACAAAAAGTTAAAGCTTCATTCTAAACAAAGTGACAGAATAATCCCCATCCCCTCCTTATTTTGTTGTTTTATTAGATAGCAAGAAATCCTACCGACGTGGTGGTTTGCTTAAATAGTGAACAGTTAGTGAAGAATGGCAATTTTCTTTTTTTTATGGAAGTTTCTTCCCTATAATCTTATTTTCATAGTTTTTTTTTTTTCATATCATAGCAATACATAAATAATTCTCTTATTTTATGACATTTATCCCTCATGATCCAATATCTGAATTACATTAAATAATATTCTAGTGTTTATTGTTAGGAACTAATCATATAATTAGGTAGAAACAATGCCTAAGGACAGAACAAAGTCTGTAAATTAAACAATACAAGTATTCCCTAATTTAAGGACTTACAGGGTACATTTGTTTCTATGATGTTAAAGGAGGTTCCTTTTACATTATATGTAAAGAAGCAGCTTAGTAAAAGTTAAAAAACTCCCTGCAGCAAAAACCACACTGGAACTTAAAAAAACCCCAAAATCCACACAACCAAAAAAAAAAAAACCCAAAAACTCGCACAACAAAAACAAACAAACAAAAACCCCCAAAAACAAAAAAAGCAAAAGACCTTGTCAATGTTTTTGACTCTTCCAAACTGGTTGCTCTTCATGAATTGTTTCCACTGGAGCAGGGCATGGGACAGGCATCAGAACGTCCACATGGTACGTGTCACTGAGGTCAGAAACGTGCTGTTGTATTTAAGAGGTATGCAGGTGCTAACTGACTTGGCTGAATGGAGGCATTAAGTGGAGGCTCAAGAGAGTAGCAACAAGCTCTTGCTAGCCAACACCAACAGCATCTTTTTAAACATGGGGGTCTCCATATGTTTCAACGGAGATATGGAGAAAACTTTTGATTCTTCATTTCCAGGAAGAAGTTATTGCAAACAGGGACTAAACATAGATATTCTACAAATTGAAAACTGCCTTTGCTGTCTGCTTAGTAACAATAAAAATACTTTAACACAAAGTTTCACGTCACCCTCCTGACCAATTGAGTAAAACTTCTTACTATTTCTTTTCTTTAAAAAAATCATAGAGAATTAGATGAAATAATTCTTTGCATTAAAAAAACCTAAAAATCAATATTTGTCTACAGCTGTAGCTCAGCCAATGTATATTTTGAAATAATCATTGAGCTGTGAAATTAACAATTGAACCAATAAATTGGACTTTTTATCTTCTTAGCTTCAAGAATATTTCTTATAAAGCCTTATCAGTAGGACAATCCAAACTAGCAGTGTGTTACAATAAGGAAAAGGAGACCAAAGTTCCTATGACAGTATTCAAAAGCAATGATTACCAAGGAAAAATAAATAATGTTAGTTTTTCCTTAATTTAGCAGAAATTGTCTCCTTTAGAATTGCCTAATGCAAGTTTAACAAGAAAAGCTTTTCTAGTGATGGTAGAGCTTCTGCTATTAACACTTTATAAACGTATTTTTTTATCTGGGCTACACAAAAGGAAGAGGAAAAAAGTGAAAAAAACAATCCTTAACAACTATTCTTTTGTATGTTTTCAAGAAAGGGTAAACTGGTAACTGTTGTTATTTAGAGCCAGATACCTATTTTGGTTAGGGGATCAATCCTTTAATATGATGGTAAATATGTTCACTGTAGACACACTTTCATAAAAAAACCAACAAAAACCCCCACAAAATTAAAACTCACAAATTTTATCTGTTGTAGCTATTCTCCTCCCTTACTGGCAACATCTGCAAAAATGAACCTTTATACTATCACAACTCTGCTTGACTGTAGACTGATATGACTAAAGCTGTACCTTTACACTTTGTCCAAATATTGGGACTGCTTTTGTGTCTGGTCAGTAAAAGGTCAAAACCTAATCCACCCACACAGGAACTGGCGAATAGCTGAAAACTAACCAGAAAGACACCAGAACCACCAGGTAAAAATCTCTCAGGTCCTTTGTAAAACACAGCCTTATCAATTTTGTGCCATACACAAGCGTACTGCATAGCCCCACTCACATCCAAGTCATTTAGCTTTGTGCCTTACACATCAGAAGCTGAAGGAGAATCGCTTTTTCCCTCCTGAAAACACTGGAATATTTACTGGACTTTTGTCCCTGTAAGGCATTTTTCATCCAGCTACACTAGAAATTACAAATACGTGGTTCAAAACACACCAGAGCTTGCCTTGACTATTTGTTAGACTGCCGCTGTCCTGCTTGTATCTATAATCTGTCATTAGCACTGCCATTTAACTCCTTGCTAGTGGTCCTAGACTTGATGCAGGAAAGTTCTTCTCTTTCATTTCATTTCCAGATGAGAAAAACAGAAGCCAAATTGATTTCCCTCTACCTGCTATTGTAATAGTGCTCCCTTTGTTAATGGCTAAAAATATCAAACTTTTTATTGTGGCGGACAGTAAAAATTGGCGGTTCTTACCTTGTAAAGGCTAACCTAGATGAGACAGAGCTATTTTAGTCTGACCTCTTCCAAACGTGAGATCTCTTCATCAGACCTCAGGTTAGGACTATGAATATCAGTGTCACTTCACCTTGACCAAGATCTTTGTGGGATTGTCAGAGAAATATTCTGATGGTGCTTGGCTGATCCATTTCATCAAAAGGCTCAGTGGCCTATATGTTAGGTATAACAGCTGCTGTCATATGATAGAAAACTCTCCTCTTATCACATCAGCCTATTTTAAGGCATTATTTCCACTTGAAATGATATTGAGAAAGAGTATTGCCTAAGGTAATATGAATATATTATCTCATGGTAGCATGAAGATAAATGTATGGCACCTTTCAGAGCAACACTTCTTTGCAACCAGACCATACAAACAAGAACTGCAAGCTATTTGCTTTGAAAAGCCTGGGAGCTGCTGCAGTCTAGGAGAAATAGTGTGTGGAAAGTCAAAGAGCAGACCAGGTTGGGTTTGAGGGGGGAAGAAACAGGAGGGAAGAGGGAAGAAAGGTGTTAAAGTAGTAAGTTCTTTAAAGAGAGTAAAGTACTCTATAAATCCTGAGGAAAAAAAAAGTCTTCATTAATAAAAACTTCATAGAAAATCTGTCATGTAAGACTGCTACCAAATTGAGGACCATAAACAGGGATTATTTCTGTCAGATGGTATAATACAGAGGGACCCTCCCCATTTCTCACAGGTATCTTGACTTTAGGAAAAAAAGCTACTTGCTTTGGAAAAGCAAAAATAACAGTTTGCAATCAGCCCCTGAGTACTATAAACACAGGAGGAACAAGAGCATGGGGCGGGGGGGTGCGATGCCCCTGATGATGGATGACTTAAGTTCTCAAATGGCCTAAAGAGCCCAGATTTCTCTCTCAAATCTTTGCAATGTGCATGAGTTTCCCGGTGCTTTCATTGGGAAGAAGCAGAGCAAGAGCGCTTTTGCTGTTCCACTGAGGCTCTGAGCACTCATGCAAATATTACATGTTTGTGGCTTCTCTCCAGGTCTTGTTACCCCACCAACTTCTCTGGATCATACTGCTCTGCAGTGCTCTGCACTGGTTCAGACTGGCTGTAGACCTAAATCAGTTTCTCTCATATGTGCTCCTCCACCTTTCTTTCACAGAGCTTTCTGCAATGATATGGGATAAAAGGTCAATTTGCCCCACCCTTGACAGGGAAAAGATTTGCCCTGAGTCATAGAACTCCTCTTCTCTACACTTTCAGTACAGCTGGAAAAATATTTTATTTAAATGGGGTTTATTTCTTTAAAAAAAAAAAGCTTTTCATCATCTGAGAACATATTTTAAAAAATTTATTTTTTTCTTCCTGAACAAGTGTAAGGAAGGGAATGCTGTCTTCTGAGCTACTGGACAAGGGGGTAGAGGTCACAATTCAAAATTCTAAGGGTCCACAGTCTAAGGGTACTCATTCCTGCAAGTGGCTCAACATGCCAGCCTAGAATACTATACTCTCTTCACATTTTTCCAATTTTAAAGAATTTACTGAAGGCTAGAATAAAATCTTAAGGGGTGGGGGAAGGAGGAAGAGAAAAAAAAAATGGGAGAGGTGTCAAACTCAGAATACCCAACAGACTGATAATTATCATGATTCCTTGTGTAATGGGACAAAGTTGACTTATTCACAGCAAGGATTTAAATCTCTAGGTCATTTCAACTTAGACCCAAAAGACAAGTATTTGAAACACATCCCAAATACATAACAGCTACAACTGACTTTAGTAAAGAAAACCAGCCAGCACTTGTGTATCTTATTTTTGATCTTCATTTGATACAGTTCTGGAGAAAGGAATTGTTATTTCCTAAAAAAATCTGGTAAAAGCTTTTTCCAGATGGCTAGATTTTTTGTTTGTTTTAGATTCAACATCTAAAGAATCAATTATACAGCCTTTCTGTCACTCTAAGCTTCCCGAATTAGTTGAGTTGACTGTGTTTTTAGTAAAAGACATATGTCATGGAAAAGGATTATCTAATCTACCATTCGTATTGCTCTTGAAAAGTTAAAATACTCAGTGAGAGACCCTAGAACACAGGAGCATTTCTAAACAAACAAAAAAATCAAGACCTAGGAACAGATTATTTACATCAGTGTCTCACCCTCCAGCCCCTCAGATATACATTCTCAGTGGAAATAAGGCAAGAAGTAGTCTTGATTCATGGATCTAAATAAGAACCCATAACATGTACTTGAGTCTTTTTGTACTGCTGTAAGACCTTTTCTACTCTAGACTTTTAAATCCACAGTCAGCTCTGAAATGGGGCTTGTAACACAGTCTGAGCAAATGAAAAGCAAATACCTGAGAAATGACAACACGGTATCGGTCCTGATTCAAATATCAGACATTTTCACTGCAAGACAACAATGCTAGTAATACATCCAAATCATTGATGTACATATAGAATACTGCATCATAATATCATACAAAGCACATAAACTTTCCAAGTTTTTCCTCCTTCCATCTTCACCTTTTGTAACCTCATAGGTAGTACTCAGAGACATAGGAAAACTGTAATGTCTCAAGATAAATAAATTAAATACTGGGGGTGGGGTGTGTTATTGTTAGTTTTGTGTTAGTAAAAGCTCACTTTTCACTTTTTTTTTTAAAGATTATCCACATAATGTTCTGCTTTTAATCTGGTTTGCAGATCAGATAGCTCAGCTTGGTTCTCCTGCAGAACTTCAGAATCTCAGCTATAAGTATTTGGGTGTGGTCTCTTCATTTGTAACTGTAGTTAAATCACAAGTCCTCAATAAAAGAAAAAAATTCTTAGGTCATGTACAGTGGTGTTTTGTTTGTTTGCTTATATAAACCAGAATTTCATTCTGGCAGCATCCAAGAATTCAAATATTGGAGCAAAAGTCAGTTGGAAAGTTCTCACCCAATAAGTCACAAAGATACCAGCTCATTAAAATAAGAAAATTCAATTTTAACAAACTTTTGATTAAACACACAGGTTTCCATTACAAGCTGCCTAATGGTTTCCTGTCCAAGAACCCAGGAAAGCCCCAGCAAATCAAAGCACCAGAAGTTCACCACTGCCCAGTGTTGGAAAGCAGGAAGTATTTGTGTATTTAACTTTAAAATAAGTGAGTAATAGAGACAGGGACACGCAAGCATAGGACTTCTGCAGAGAATATATTCTGTTACTTGCAGCAACATTCAATGAGCCAAAGTAGGACAAAAAAAATTACATGTTAAGACATACTACATCATTCACACCAAAAATTCAAGTATGTTAATTTAGCACTTCAAATGGTCACCTAACCTCTGTTGTAAGGAAGCGATTCTTTCTTGGACACAAACACCAAAATGTTGGAAATGGAGGCTGGGGTAACAGCTATCCTAGTCAGGTAATATCTGTTTGCACATACCATGGATCCAGTCTAAGACTGCATTTGCAGGTTAGACAAAACCTATAGGACTTCTGAAGTACAACCAAATAGATTATCAGAGACCACTGTAAAGTGTTTAAATTGACCTAGCAATATAAATTCACTTTTAAAGTACTTATAAGATGTCTAAAAACCAGTTGAAGTGTAATAAAGCAGTTGTTCCAAATTGAATACTAATTTTTAAGAAAAAAGTAGAAATACCACACAAAAAAAGGCCACAGGAAAAAAATGCACGGTCAACTTCAAATTTTTCTTTTATCACAGATAGCAGACATCCACAATCTATATTTCATGTGATCTTGACAAGTTCTTCCACTTAAATGTCACAAACAAGTTAGAAGAACAAAAGAACATTTCTAAACTTGTATAAAGGAAATCCTCCAAGAACATAAAAAACAGGCATTGGTTTTGACATCTTAAGAACTTTCCAACCAGTCTCTCTTCACAATGTTTTAAGAAGAAATAATTTCTTACAAAGATACTAAGCTACTTTCTTTCTAAATGCAATTAGATGCTAGACCAGAATGTGTTGTATAGAAAGATTATTTTCATTTTTTTATGTTTTTCTTCACTAAAATAAACTTTAAGATCAAAATCTAGTTAAATAAGTAACCTTCTACATTGCTAATGATTTTTATATTTGGTTTGACCTATTTAATATATTGAGATTCTATTCAAGTGAACTCAAGCGAAAAAGCAGCCACCTAATTCAATAACATTACTGTCATACCATTTTTATTCACTAACCTTATGTCATAGAAAGCTTAAAAAAGTCAATAATTTATTCCCTGTTTTCTAACAATTTCCAGGGAAGCTAATGAAAATCATTCACTGAAAGTGTCATATACATTTGATTAGTCCATGTATGAAGCATTATTCTGTAGCCACAAAACTTATGAAGTTTAATTCATGCATATTAATGTCAACGTTAAATCTAAAAAGGTGTAAGGCATCAATTAAAACAATGTAGAGATGCAGGTGATTACTTACTGAAATTAATATCTTTCTCTAACGGGGCTGTGTTGCTGACACCATATTTAGAACCCTATGGAGCTGAAGGAAAACATTTGAGAACACTTACTGAGATGACTGTTTGCCTGAAAAAAAAAAACAACTGGCATTGCTTGGGGCAAGTTAGTGAAGTTGTTGTCGTTTAACTTGGCAGGCAGCTGAACACCACACAGCTGCTCACTGCCTCCCTCTCCCCCCAGTGAGATGGGGGAGAGAACTGGGAAAAAAATAAAATTCATAGACTGAGATAAAGACAATTTAATAGGACAGGAAAGGAAAATAACAACAACAGTGAGAGAACATACAAAACAAGTGATGCTCAATCACAGAATCGCTTTGGTTGGAAAAGACCTTTGAGATCATCAAGTCCAACCTTTAACCTAACCCTGTCATCCCACCACTAAACCATGTCCCTAAGCACCTCACCTATCCTTCTTTTAAGTACCTCCAGGGATGAGGACTCGACCACCTCCCTGGGCAGCCCATTCCAGAGCCTGACAACCCTTTCCGTGAAGAAGTTTTTCCTAATGTCTAGCCTAAACCTGCCCTGGCACAGCTTCAAACCATCCCGTCCCCCTCGTCCTATCGCCCGTTACCAGGGAGAAGAGGCTGACCCCCACCTCACTACAGCCTCCTTTCAGGCAGTTGTAGTGGACGATCAGGTCTCCCCTCAGCCTACTCTTCTCCAGACTAAACAACC
>NW_009260268.1:152697-194765 GCF_000687185.1 Egretta garzetta | reverse complement strand
GGCCCAATCACTTCCCTACTCCTGCTGGTCACACTATTCCTGATACAGGCCAGGATGCCATTGGCCTTCTTGGCCACCTGGGCACACTGCTGGCTCATATTCAGCCGGCTGTCAACCAGTACCCCCAGGTCTTTTTCCACCAGGCAGCTTTCCAGCCAGGTGTGCATTAAAAAGGTTTTATAAAGGTTTCAGATGAGCATGGAGAAGCCATACATGTCTCTTTCAGCACCTGTGTGTTAACCACGGTACCCAGGCGGCTGCTGGTTCTGCACGTGCTCTGGGCAGAACTATTTTGGAAGAGTTGCAACGATGCATTTTTTGAAACTTTTATTGGGGCTGTTTGTTTATTTAGTAGACTATTTATCCTGCAGTCTTTAACAACTCTGGATCCAACTGCAGAGCTTTGGGGCTGCTGGTACAAACTGGGATGTTTCTGCAGTCAGAATGCAGTGACTTGGAGGAGTGACACAGAAACATGGTGCTGGTGGCAAGGAGCCTGCAAGAAATAAGACTTCTAGGAGGTTCAGATATTTAAATTCTGAATACTGTAAAAGCCAGTTTCTTACAAGTCAGGCAGTTTCTTACGCCATCTTTCTACGCTGGAAACCATCAATTTTTCCTTATATAAAACTAAGCCCTAGGAGTCCTTTCTGTTTTCCCTGCAGCCTTGAAGTTTCTGCCTAACCCCATGGACTTGCATGAAAGTTGAAGAATGTAAAGAAAACGTGATACAAGTTCCATTCCTTTTAGATACTATATTGTGGAATAGCAGGAAGGAGAATTGCCGTTGTTTGGTGAACTGAAGAACAGGCTTTGAGTCTGATCAGTATGGCTACACTGGGCAGTCTTCTAACATTGTAGTCTAGGCAGCTTGGGAGATGCTTTCTACTCCTGTAAAGCTTCCTTAATGTACAGATTGAACTTCCGGCATGAATAATCAGAGTTATCCCAGAGGTGCCAACACAATTGCAAAGAGAATGTAGCTTCTAGGTCTGGAAGCCTTTTTTTCTTTCCTGTCAGTTGTAATTAATAAAATCATGCCTTTCAACACTGTGGACAAGAAACCTGGGCAGCTCTCTACATATTCCTCTGTTTGAGGGTAACAAAAATAGACTGTAGAATCGTCAGGCTTGCACTTTGTCTTCGTAGTTGTTTGATCAGTTTGACAGCGTGGACCACACCTATCTGGAGCCTTTTGGCACAACTAAAACAGTGAAAAAAAAAAAGGTTGTGAAGGAGCTGTCCTGTCCCTTCATGCAGTCACGCTGTTTTGTGTCTTTCTGTTCAGCTTCCTTGTGTTTCTGAGGTACCAGATTTATTATGATTACCCTCTACAGACATACCTGGAATATCCCATCATCATTGCACAAGGTAATTTTTTTAAGCCATGTTTTGGAAATGAAACAGGGCTCATTCAGCCCTCCAAGACTTGTAGATATAGTACCCCGCTGTGATGACATGTATCCATTGACCACTCCTAGCTGGGGTCGGGGGGGCAGAGGGAATGAATGTCTCAAACATGATTGAATTCCTCTTCATTTTATGAAAAGAGATGGTCAGGTAGAGGAGAAAGATCTAATTAATACACACAGGGTGGAGTTGCAGTGTAAGCTCATCCTTTCTCCAGTGACTCCACGTGGGAGAGGCCTCACCACAAGCGTCAAGCTCTGTACAATCAAAACACTCCCTAACATACAGAGCCACCCCGCCACCTCTCTTTCCTTGTCTGTCCCTTCTGAAGAGTTTGTAGCCATCCATCACAGCACTCCAGTCATGGGAGGCATCCCACCATGTTTCTGTGATGGCGACTACATCATAGCCATCCTGCTGCACAATGGCTTCCAGTTCCTCCCGTTTGTTGCCCATGCTGCGTGCATTACTGTAGATGCACTTGAGCTGGGGTATCAGTTTCACCCCCAGCATTGGGGTGACACCACCAGGCTCCTCTCTGTGAGCCTGGTTATATCCCCTCCTCCCTTCAGGCCTAGTTTAAAGCCCTCTCAACAAGCCCCGCCAGTTCATGAGTGAGGATCCTTTTCCCCCTCTGAGAGAGCTGGGCACCATCGTTTGACAACAGGCCCAGTGCTGTGTAAACCTCCCCATGATCAAAGAACCCCAAGCCCCTCTGATGGCACCAACCTTTAAGCCACATGTTAACCAGTCTAGTTTTCCTGTTCCTTTCCGTGTTCACTCCTGCCACTAATGGGATCAAGGAGAACACTACCTGTGCTCCTGATCCTTCAGCCATTTTTCCCAGTGCCCTGAAGTCCCTATTGATTTATTTGGGGCTCCTCTCTGGCATCTTGTCGCTGCCTGCCTGTACAATCAATAACAGATAGTAATCAGAGGGGCATACCAGACCAGGGAGTCTCTTCACAATGTCCCTGACCCAGGCCCCAGAGAGGCAGCAGACTTCCCTGTGGGATGGGTCTGGACAGCATATCAGGCCCTCAATTGCTCACCACCGTCCAGCCCGTCCCCAGGCAGTAGTCACTGTCTCCTGACCAACTTCCCCCAGTTTATATATGGGGCATGGCATCATATGGTCTGGAATAGCCCTTTGGCCAGTTGGGGTCAGCTGTCCTGGCTGGGCCCCCTCCCAGCTTCTTGTGCACCTGGCAGAGCCTGGGAAGGTGAAAAGTCCTTGACTGTTGTAAGCACTGCTCAGCAATAACTAAACCATCAGTGTGTTATCAACGTTCTTCTGGTACTAAATCCAAAACACAGCACTGTGTTAGCTATTAGGAAGAAAATTAACTCCATCCCAGCTGAAGCCAGGATGAAAGTAAACAGCATTTTACTGGCTGTATGAAATGGGGCACAAAGTAAATGCCTGTGTGCAGAATTCATTTTGTTTGCCATTCTCCTACTTGTTTGCAGGCACATACAAGACAAATAACAAACAGCTTGGCTCCTTGTGTTCTTCAGCACCCCTGGACTTCCCCTCCTGATGCTGCTACGCCTTCAGCATCCTCTAGCAACACCCTCTGGGTGCTCTGTCTGCTCTTAACTGCCAGCACCCATATCTCTTTGCAATATTTTTCATTCCCACTCAAGTTCCTTCTAGGTTACTCTCCCTCTCATAACCTCAGAGTCTTTCAAGCTGCTTTTTACTGACATTTTCTGGATTTCTTAGCTTCAGAATAACCTGAGGCCTACAGCTGCTCCTCCTTAACATTTGTCAAATCCTCATACTACTTCTCTTTCCATTTCATACCATCATCATCCCCATTATTTTCAGAAAGCGGAAAAACCAGCTACATTATCTCTCAAAGGAGCTGCTGGCACAATGAATAGAAGGAGGTGAGACTTCATCTCACAGTTCCTGAATTGGTCTTTGAAATCCACAGGACGCTGAAAACACATTTGCTAGTAAGCTACAGGTTCAGCTTACCCAACTAGAAACCTTCTTTATGCTATACTCATCACTGTCTCATAGTGCCTTTTATGTGTAGAATGAAAGGGTACCACTAAATCTGCTGAACTATTCATCATTTTTACTGATGTATTCCCAAATACCTTGTATTTCCATACCAATAAGAGTTGATCATTTTGTGTTAATAAGCTCAAAGAATGAAAATCATACAAAAATGCAAATATTGGAACTTCACCAAGTTGCAAACTAACTTGAAAGTTTGTATGAAAATCCTACATTTTTATTACACAGAAAATCTATGAGTTTCTGCACCAGTTTTCAACAGCAGCTGAAGCCCAGAAGTAAGCTTGAAAAAGGAATTTTCTTGGACGTGATAATAACAAAATAACAAGACATTTTAATCCAACAATAGCTCATCTCCAACACAAAGAGCAATTACTGCTGCCTTCTATATATATACATATAAAATACCATTTCCTGTTAGGTATCAAATTGTGAGTCACACAAAATCTTTAAACATTCAGTTAGGCAGAGCAAATGCCTAAGAAGAGATGGCTTATCACTGCAGAAAGGCTTCCAGCTGACTAACAGAAGAAAATATACAGCAAGTCTAAGGGGGCAATATAAGGCTGAGAACTTATTTCAGAGAAGCATGGCATTATTAATAAAATAGTATAGAATTTTTAAGTTATGTTCTTCAGGCAGTTATTCCAGAATAAGATTTGTTTGTTTATTCCTATTTTCCAGAAAAGAAAAACAGGGACATAGCAGTCTTTCTTATAATCCCTAGGGTAGACAAGTCCTTAAATCTCAAGGGAAAAAATAAAAAAAAAGGTAGTTTCGTTTTTCCTCCACTATTGTTTACAGTGCACAGCAACATGTGGAATGGAGGAAGGCAGCTTTCTGTAATGGTATATCACTATGCCCATATTTGCATTGTTTTTCAACAGGATCTCTTCAACAAAACATGTATTCTTTATGCTGCAGATGTCTTCAACTATTACTAGGGAAGAAACAAGTACTGGTCTGTCAGGAAACACTGGAAAGCCACTTTCCTGAGGGGACAAAATGCCACAATAACACATAGAATTAAACATCTGAGGCAAGAAGTCTGCATACGTATTGAAGTACTTCAACCTAGACCTCCAAAAGAAAAAAAAAAAAAAAAAGAAATCACAAAATCTGCCAACGTACAGCTTATGAACCTGTGGCTCTGCAAGCTGAGCAAAGAGCTAGAAATTTAGGAAATGCATTCCATACTACAGTAATTCAAGTGTTAACTATTACTTGGCCAAACAAAGTATTAATAAGAACAGTTTCCTAAATTTACTGAGAGGCAGAAACAGGAAACAATCCCAATTCTGATATTGTGTCTGTTATGGTTTCAGTAAACATCTCGAGCACAGCTGAAGAGAGAAGTCAGCTTTGTTCTACCTATATGTTTAACAAACTATGTCTAGCAAAGTGATTGCATCATTTAGTTTCAAGTTTCTCCCCACCTATTTGTGCAATTATCTTCAAGAAGCCTAAGGTACCAAAGAAAACATGAGGTATTCCAGAATATAAAGGTATATTTAATTAATGAACATAGATGAAACTTTTTATAAGACTAGACCAATAGGTCTACTGCAGAAGTGTGAGTTGTCTTTCCCTTTTTTTTACATTTATCTCCATTTCAATTTTATTTTTTTCTGAAAACTGCCTCAGTAAACCACATATTCCACAGCTTATGCAAGGCCAACTCGATGAACCCACATCTCTGCTTTGTGTTGTACCCAAGAGCATAGGTGAAAATTCCACTCACTTCTTTGTGTTACATGCAGTCATAATTTTACAATTTGAACTTTGTGCTCTAACCATGAGGTTCCCCTACTCATTTGTGCAAGAGCACAGCAAGAGTTTTTAAAATTCCATTTTACAATTTCTATTAACAGGGACCCACTCTAAAGGTTTATAGATATTAGTGATTAATTTTGCAACAATATGCTTGCAGTGGTTTTCCTCAATTCCACCAATTCAGAGAGATTCTTTCCCTCCTACCCTATAGTAATGGTATATATACACTTTCTAGAATGTCTGAAAATAACAGTCCTCACCACAGCACATTAGCAATACCTCTTCCTAATGATAGCTGGAAACTTTATCCTTCAGTTATTAAGGTATACTCAATTTAGCTTCCAGGTTTCAGCTCAGTTAAATCACTGTAGAGGAGCAGGGACATGGTTTTAATTTTTTCAGCTTCAGATATTATTCAGATATTCAAGCATCACCCACAGAACACGCTTTGTATCAAAGGGTAGCACAATACTGTACAGAAAGTTGAATCTACATTAAACTCTTGGAATAGATTCTAACTTAGAAAGCACACATGTAAACAAACAAAAAAACCCACCTACAGATCAGAGATTATATTAAATATTTTAAGAATCACAGTGAAGACATGTTATTTAGGTGTCTGATTCTATTGCGTCTACTGTGTGTACTGACAGCTGATTTTACAAGTCTCCAGTAGCTAACTGGGAGACATGAGCACGCAGACTCAGACTACCAGTTTCCCAATGTGCTGAGAGATAAGCATACCAAGGGAGCATCCCTAAAGATGGAGTCAGTCATATTTACCAGAAAGAGGGAAACTGAGAAAAAAGGCACTTAGTTTTTCATACACGCTCTATATTTTCACACTCCTAACCTGCCAGATTAACACACAGTGTCCAGACAGTAAAATAAAAAATTTCCTCTACTTGCTGCAAAACTACCACTTGCTTCTCTCCAGCAAAAATAAGTATCACATTATGAAATCAGGGAGAAGGACCATAAGATGAAATTTTGCTTTAATAACCCTTTACTCTCATATGATATATGCAAAAGGATCACCCTTCCATCAGGTCTGTACAACTCTATCTCCCTTTCTTCCTAATATACTAGGATCAAAGGTATATCTTAATATTTTAGCAAGTTAGCATGTGAATTATTTATCCCCTCAGTATTATATCAGATGTTACCTACATCATGTTATAGAATTTTTAGCTACTAGATTACCATACACTTAGAGTAATATAATTATTATGACTTGACATTTTTAGCTGGGTTTTGTGCTTATTTCACTAGGAAGTGTTCCAGAAATAGGGCTAATTGATTTTCATTGAACTATGCATGCATATTATTTCAACAGAAACAGTGTTTTGATTTTTGAAAATATGCTCACCCCTCCTTAATCTTCTTTTGTTTAAAGAAAAAAAGCGACAGCTATTGAGGTTTGAATTTTGAGATCTACTTGATTGTGGCCAGACCATTTCCCTTGAGAACATAATTTGTCAACACTAATGACTAAGACACTACTGTGAACTAGCAATGAAGTGTGGCACTTCTGGTAAAGTAATTTGCAAAAAGGACAAAACGAGTCTTATATTTCACTATGACAATATTTGCATTTGCAGACTTCAATTTGGTGGCATTAAAATTCATGTTTGAATACCACAGAAACTAAGAATAATTACACATTTACTTTGCTGAATGCAAGATTGCACTAGGCAATGAAGTTCATGAAGTATTTATCCTGTTACTGACAATCAAAGCGAAACATCTTAGGCAAAGTCTAGTTTTATGCAAGTCTGGCATCAAAAGGCATTTCTCTATTCAACTTTCTCTTCCAGATTTTTGTTTAACTAGAAGGTGACACTGGAAAAAAAATAGTTACTAAATAAAGACAAATAAAAATACAGGGGGAAAGGAAGAGATCTGTCAGCATGCATCTCATGTTGTAACTAAATGAAGGCAGGATTTCACTTTGGCAGAAGGACCATATCGGAGTGAGTTTGGACCTGTCACTTGTTTATTAATTTGGGACTCAGAGTAGAAGAGCCAGTGGTTTGGCTTTATGAGATGGACACATGGTGCACACCCATTTCTACTCAATATTTCTGAGCCCATTTTACATTTATTTTGATACGTCAGTGCATTATTTTCAAAGTGCTATAGAAAACAAAGTCATTGTTTAATAACACATCTTTGTAAACAGTCATACCAGCACATTTTTTTCCTGCCAGAAGACAGTCTGATAACATTCTTTCCCATTTTCTAGAGTAAATATTTTACATTCAAAATTTCTGAGAGTATACTCAAAAAGCTATTTACAAATACATAATAGAATTTGAGGACATGGTACCAAAACAAAGTACTATAATATAGCACATCGATAATACCTGTGTCAACAAAATTCAGCAGAATTTATGCTTCTACGTACTTCACAGGGACAAAGAGAAAGAGACTTTGCTTTTAGTTTTGCACTTTGAAACCCAGTCTCCCAAGCCAGATTAGCTAATAGCAAGGCAAGGAAGAATTTATGCTGGGCCATTCTTGCTCCAGGCACATTCCAGGTTGTCCAAGCAACTCCCTATCTCACCTTAAATCTACTGCTCCTTCCCCTTCAAAATCCCAAAGATAAATCAGACTAGGAAGGGAGATACTGAAATCCTTACCCTTAAATGATGCTTTCAATTTTCACTTAAGATACGCGTAGTCAGGATTTATGCAACAAAAGATCAGTTTAGAAGTAAGACATCCAAAAAGCATTAAAGAGTATTCATGATGTACTTTTTAATACAGAATATTAACCTTCCCTTTATCACATGCACAACTGAATTCCTTAAAGCTTTTAGATTGTTTTTACTGATATGTCATACTGATCCTTTCTATCATGTCCTGCTGAGAGAGACTATGGCAACTGAAGCTTCAAATAGGCAAGAAAGAAAAAAGATATATGAACATCCAGAGAATAAAATAGCTGAAGTGAGATGCCTGAAAGCTCAAGATGGAGCAGGAAGCAGGCTCTTCTCTTCCCAAGCTGTCAAACGACATGTGTGGTTGCAAAGTTCATATCTAAACTCCTTTGGAGGTCTATTCAGCTATTTGTTCAGTTCTCATATCACATCCAGCACAGATCTGCAAAGTTGACAATGTAAAGTTAAAAAAAAAAAAAATATTTTAAGACATTCTTCTATTTACAGGTGTATGGACCTGAAGATTATTGTCCAACAACATTGGGAGAAAAAAAAAAAACAAAACACCAATAAGAGTAAATTAAATCTCTGCAGAAAGAGGAGAGTAGAAACATTCATCTCAAAGGTGTCAGACAGTCCAAAGCTATTTAGAAAATCCTAGCTAGTGCATGCTGACACCAACCTTGTAAGCTCACCCTCAGTTCATAAAATTCTGAGCCCAAGTAAGTATAAGTCAGAGCAAATTTCCAAGCACACACTTAGAGGTATTTAAAAATAACAACAAAGAAAAATCCAGGGAGTATGGTTAAGTTAAATACAAAGTTTGGTTCTTAGTACTCTCTGTGAGCAAAGGTTAAAATTTTAACTCTCTAGCACTACGTGAAAGCATTGGAACACCCAGCCATTAAAACAATATCGCCCCACGCATGCTGCCAGGATATGGAGCCTCTCGTAAGTGTTATTTCAGGTTATTGATATTGCTGTCATGTGGTCAACTCATTCCTAAAACACTACTTCTGGCAGTGACTCTATACAAGCAAAAAAAGGAGATACTGTGTAGTAAAAACAGACCAGATTGATTGAGAAACAGCACGGTAAAAGGAAACACAAAAAACCTATACCAGCAACCATGTACATCAGCCTGCCACACAAGTCCCAAAGTATCAGTGGGGAAGAAGTTTCAGGAAAAGCTTACAAGGAATTCCTGCCAGAGGAAGGATTGTCAAGAGTAAATATACACCTTTTATTTACACATATAAATTCCTTTCCTTGTCCTATTGCATATATATTTAATTTTTATATATAATATGCACGCACATAGTTTACATCAGGTAATAGATACACGTGTTCTGCACTGTGAGTGAAAGGTTTTTCTTGGAGATAATGTAACTTTTAAAATTAATTTTATGCTAGGAAACTAGGCCTTCTAATTTTTTTTTCAAACACCACGCCAAAAAACAAGTTCAAAAGACTATTAAGAATTTAGTTTTAAATCTCAATTTGTTCATGCTGAAACCTAGTCCTCAAGTCAGAATAGAAGCAATATATTTTCTTTTTGTTGCATTCTATTTCTTATTAACACTGAGTTCCAAAAGTTGTTCTACTTGTAGCTATCTTGCAAAAACTGAGCCGACCACATAACATGAAAAAGGCGTATTAGTTTATCACATTAATTTTAATTTTTTTAGTTACTACACTAGGGTATACATTTTCCAAATAATTATATCCGCATATATTTCTAGCATAACAAACTACACTAAAGCAGATCAATCTTTCACCTGCTTCTCTTTCCTCCTGCTAGCTTCTGAAATAACAGACTAAAACTCAGTATTAGGTAGTAAGTGTAAGATTCACTTTTTTTTCCAGTTCCACCATTTTGACACTGTATATTACTCAATCCATAATCAGCCATATTTAACAGAACTCACACTAGTTTTTGAATTCTTCTGTTTTTGACATCTGTCAAACTGCAGCATTATTCCATAACAAATAACATGTTTCATTGTTAAATTTCAGCTTTTTCATGAAAGGCTCTGACAGGTAACACAACAGCTCATAATGCAAGTCTCTACTAGATGGAAATGCTTTAGGTAAATTGATGCTGGAAATACAAACCTTACCTAGTCTTTGTAGCTTTACTTTTAAACAATACTTTTCAAAAGACTGTGCTGGCAGCTTTGTAATCTAATATATTTTTTCTGTCTTGGGAGCTAACACAGACTTTTTTTTTTTTTAATACACAGGAGCTGTGTAATTAACTTGTGTTAATATTTTTCAGCACAACTGTATAATACCTACTACCAGCTGAAAATATTTTTCATTAGGATGACACATGTATTGCATTACCATAGAATAGCAAAACATTTATTTTACTTCAGCAAGCTCAATTAAAAAAACAACAACATTAAAAAACACCACACCACAAACACACCTTTACCAGTATAACAGTTGTTACCCTTCCCATATGCCGAGCTGCAGATACTGAAACCTAGCTCTGCTTTCCCTTAAGTAACATGCTCTTTCAACTCATCCAATGTAACCAAACCCATACATCTTTTCAGTTTATATGACATATGAATTCTTGAAATTATATTTGAGGTTATAAGTAATCTCAAATCAAATCCTACTCTGACATATGTTGGGTCTCATTCAAAACCAGTAACATGCCACAAGTGCCTGCCAACAAGTGTTTTTCTCCCACAATGATTGTTAAATTACAGGTGGAAATCAAACAGAAGATTGGGGTTAGAAATCTTTAGCAACAAATACTTATATACACAGGAGTAAGAAAGAACTAATCTCACAAATGGAAAAGCCAATACCTTGTCCAAAGACTGAAGCCTTAAAGGAGAGAGCTAGGGATGAACACATTTGCTGTGGAGTTGAGGAGGTTAAGGGGAGAGATACCCAATATGAATGGCAAGTTAAGAGAAAATAGGAGCTTCCATGTGCCACCAGGGAAGAAATTCTCCTCTGCTCTTCCAAGAGGTGCAGGAGTCTTATTGTAACCACTGGGACAAAGGCTTAAGTGTAAGAAACTTCTCTTGTTAAAAAAGCAAACAAACAAACCACACACACATAAAAACTCCCAAACAAGCTAAAAAAGCCCACAGCAGCCCATACACCATGACTCAGGGTGGTTCATCTCAGCAGAGATTAATCATTTATGTGCATTTGCAGAAGACCATTGGATAATTTTAGTGATAGAAACAGATGCCAACAGAACTAGGTGAATTTTGCAGGTCATAAGCTTGATCTGAATGGGAACTTCAGACCCTAAATCCTCTCTAGATCTGACCTGTTATACTCCCAACATGCTGAAAGTAGACATTCTCCCCCAGACAGCACCCCCAACAGGCTATTGGGAGCTTTTAATAACCACCTCTCTAATTATGCTTATTATATTTGGTGAAAGCCAGCAGAAGGCTTATAAAAGCAGCTTCAACATTGTCCTTTACAAACACAACATGGACTATCACATTCATTTCAAATACATCTAAGATACCACTCAGGAGAACAGATAATAAACCTGAATAATTCTGAATTACTGCAGTACAAGTGGCAATAAACCAAGATAGATTCTGCAACAGTGTTGTAAAATGCTGTTATATTTTATATAATACTGCACGTCAAAGCTCTGAGGTGATTGTGTTGAATTTATCTATGCTTGAAAAAAAAGTTTTTATATTTCAAACTGTACACAGTTTGGGTTTATCTGTGTTGTGCAAAATTCAGTTTGTGACTTTTAGTAACAAAACAAAACTGACTAATGATGTATTGGTTCCTACAGCACTAAGTAAGATTGTCTGAAAAACAGAGAAAGGTTTTCTTTTTAGGTATATGCTAAGAACACAGGCAAGTATTAAGTTTGAATTAAAATAAACTCATACCTCTGGTCCTATGAATTTTTATAACAGGATATGTGCACCCTGAAACATTCTAACAAAATACTTCCAGAAATTCCATCTTCTCTGCTCCATCTTGTCCCTTTTTCACCAGTTCCCCAGGGTTTAGTGTCAGAATCTCTCATGGGGGAAGAAGAGATGTCATCTCTCCCCTTCCTTAAGCGAGACATCTGTGAGCCAGTTATGGAAGTCGAAGTATCTGATTTATTGCTGTCCAGACACTCCAGCCCTCAACTCCCAGTGGTGTCTAGAAAGCCAAATATTATCCCTCAACTTTATCACAAATTGTTACAGTTGTAATCGGCACTTTAAGTTATTTTTCTTCAACTACTTTGTGGGGGGTATATGGGGGGAAAGGTTTTACTTGTTTGTTTCCAACTTTAATTTGAGCTATTTTTGATGAGATGTAACTGCCAGATAATATTATTAGTAGAAATATTAGCCTGGAGACTATTTCCTCTCTGCTCATAAAGTCTATAGACAGAAATTGTTTTTCATGTCTAAATTGAGACCACTCATGAATGATCTGCCTTAAAAAGCTGACACTTCCAAACGGTAGCTTCTCAAATGGTTCACTAGTCACTGAGCACTCAGAAGACTGAGACTGATTGTGTGAACATAAAGATGTATTTAAATATCAATTTAGTATAGAAATTACATTATTTTTCATAATAAAGTTTTAAAGTTTCAGAGAACTAAAAGTCAAATGATTTAACATCAGCTATTAAGATGTGATCGAGCCATGACTCATTAAAACAATAAATGCATCTGACCCACACTCGTATTTCTTGTTGAGCCTACCTTTTGGCTAGTGGGCTAAAACTGAAAACAATCACTTGTTTTCTATATCTTGTACATTGTGCACTCCACTGCAACATCCAGGGTACAGGATCAAAACCCAGCCAACTAAAAATTCACCTAATCCAACAGTTATTCAAAAATTTATTACATGATACTTGAAATGCACTAAAAGCAAATCCAAGCTAAACTACTGGTCAGGTTTAATTATTACATATAAAACATCTCCTTTACAAATTCTGCATAAAAACATCTTTCAGAAATGTAAGTTAAGAACCTAAGTACTTGCAGAATACTGCTGCTCAGCACAGAGCTTTACAGTGCTGTAAGACTGCCTACATGGTGTTAAGATTCAGGGCTGAAAAACAGAAATATCTTGATGCAATACATCTTTGTCTTAAAATTGTATCATGCTGAAACTTTGTCAGAAGTAAGCTCAAGAACTCTCCACAAAGTGTAGTTTAGAGGCTACCTGAACTTTTCCAAATTATCGCAAAGTAAGGCAAAAATTTTGTTTTTCTCGCGCAAAATGTTTTTTAGTAGATTCCGCATGTGACCAAGAGTTAGCTATGTGAAATTTTATGAAGATAGACATTTTATGAAGATAGACAGTCATCTTCATTTATTCTGTTGGACTATATACCACAGAAGGATTGCAGTGGGTTACACATGAAAAAACGTTCTGGATTTTGATTAATAGTAAGGGATACAACTAGCTTTTGAAATGTATACCACTTAGGATGGAAGTCATTGCTCTTTTTGTAAACATAGATCTGCAGCAACTAGTTGGAGAAAGACCTGGTGGCAAACATTTCCATTTTTAATCTGCCCTGGAGCAAGCTATAAACCTCCCTATTCTCCCCTAGTAAGAGATTTGACCTAGCCTTGTAGAAAATCAGGTCAGAGGCAGCACAGAGAGAATATGACATTGTCAGACTGACATACAAGTTGCATTTAATAACCCATACCACAGTGAAGTTCACTGGGCTGTTGCTAGCCACTTCAGATTATTTTGACAAATCTAGATAAAAGTAAATACAAATACATTCATAACTCCCCCCTTTGCTGTAAGGTATAACTTGTTTATTCCATAAATAGTTCCAGGGCCAGTAATCAACAACAGGCAGTGTGTGTTCTAGCCAGCAAGTTGTTACCACAAGGAGTTACTGGTATCCTGAAACCATGTAACAGTGGAAAAAAATCTGTCAGTTGTTTTTATAGCAGTTCTTAAAGACCACACCTGAAGGCTCTGTTGGGATCAACACTTTATTAATAAACATTTTATCTGCTCTATTACTATTTAACAGAAGAAAAAAGATATTTTTTAGTAAAATAGGTGATTAACTGTGGTTTCGGATTTTATTTTCCTGATGAAATACAAGACTTACTATTACAATAAATACCATTGACTTGGCAAATGATGTCAGGGGCCGGGGGGAGTTGCAGTGAGTGCTTGTCAAACAGGTCAGATTGGAGTTGGTGAGAAAACAGTTCCCTCAACCTTACTTATGTTGATTGAACAAGGTAGGCATAAGAGTTAGCGTCCCTGAATAAGTATTCCTGAACTTGCTCGTTAATTTGTTTAGAACTATATTCTATTTAATTCAAAGTAATAGATCTAATACACAGATAACAAAATATATGATTTTCTTTTCAATTATTTTCACAGTTCTGTTACCACACCATGAAAGCTTAGATGTTTCATAAAATGATCTTGCAGATAGAAAAGGTTATGATTTGCTTCTTGCCTGTTTCCACAACACCTTGTGCTTAGGCTCTCTTTGGGTCGTCTGACTGATTAATGTGCTTAAAAAGAAACAAGAAGTATTGGAAGTGATCTTTTAAAAAGAATTTTTTGAAAAAAAAAACCCTACATTTTATTCTGAGTGGAAGATAATTACTAGTATCTTGGCAGCAAGTATTTAGTTGTAGGGTTGACAGAATTCCATATCAAGTTAGTGCTATAAACAAATATCACATCTAAACTAAGATATTGATGTCAGATATTCAGTTGTGGTTTTTCTTAAAAAAAAAAAGTGACCGAGTGCATGTACACATGCATGATCCCTTCTGTATAAGCACCAATCCCATCAGCATGCCAACTACTTGATCATAATAACCCATCCTCCTTTGGTTGACAAAAGTAACTGCTTCCCAAAACATGTATTCACATTACTCTGCAAGTGCAAATATTTCAATTGCATTCAGCAATGCTGGTACAGTTATTTTGTAGCGTCTGGCTTAATTTTTGGAAACTTGTCTTGGTAAAGAACTATCTTGCAAAACTACATCTAGCCAGGATTACCTTGGGAAAGAAGGTAACAGAAGTACTCAATGTAGTAAGTTTACATACCCATCAAAGCATTTAGATGAACAGCAAATGGAGTGGAATCTATATGAAAGTCTGGAAGGAGGAGTAATTTAGGAAAAGCAGTACACACAACTATCTCCCATTACAAATCTGCCTTTAAAGAAAGTATTTATATTCTAGCAAGACAACACAGCCAAAGACAGTGAAAGTATAGTTTCCTTTCCTCTACCAGCTTAGAAGGGAAGAAAGGAAATCTCTCCCCTTGTCATTGTATAAATTTCTATTATTCTGTCACATTTGTTTGACACAAGGATTTCCAGGGTATAAGAACAAACTGCAGAAATGTATTCAAGAAGCATTACACAGCCACTTAGCTCTTCACAAATCCAAAGACACTTAAACACCCGGGCTGTTAAAAATGATGTATTTTTAGAAATAACAGTTTGGAAAATCCTAAATACTAGTGTTTCAAACCAAGTCAAAAAGCGTTCCATGTCATGTCACTTGCCAGTGCATTTGTTGCTCTACATCTGTCAGACATCAACATGACATATTACTACCCCAGAACAGCAATAAATTTATAGGATTTTAGATCATCTAAACCTTACCTCTGTCTATACCTGCTTTAAAGCATATAAGCCAGGTTTTGATTCCAAAACTAACACTGTTGACTTTTACATGCTGACCCGTCATCCTCATCTCTGCCTGGGAATATCACAGAACAGATCTTCCTAGAAGTCATGCTAAAGCACATGATGACAGAAGCGAGTTAAGACAGCCAGCATGGCTTCACCAAGGGCAAGTCCCACCTGACCAACCTAAGTGGCCTTCTATTATGGAGTGACTACATCAGTGGACAAGAGCTATGGATGTCATCTATCTGGACTTCTGTAAGGCCTTTAACATGGGCCCTCACAACAACCTTCTCTCTAAGTTGGAGAGAAATGGATTTGATGAGTGTACTGTTCAGCAGATGAGGAATTGGCTGGATGGTCACATCCAGAGGGTAGCAGTCAACAGCTCAATATCTAGATGGAGATCTGTGAGAAGTGGTCCCTCAAGGTTCTGTATGGGGATGAGTACTGTTTAATATCTTCATCAATGACACAGACAGTGTAAGTTTGCAGATGACACCAAGCTGAGTGGTGCAGTTGGCACGCCTGAGGGATGGGATACCACCCAGAGGGATGCGGACAAGCTTGAGTAATAGGTTTATGTGAACCTCATAAGGCCCTGCACCTGAGTTGGGGCAACCCCCAGTATCAATACAAGCTGGGGGATGAAGGGATTGAGACCAGCCCTGTGGAGAAAGACTGGGATATTGATAGATGAAAAGCTGGACGTGATCCAAAAACGCATGCTCACAGCCCTGAAGGCCAAACATATCCTGGGCTGCATCAAAAGAGGCATGGCCAGCAGGTCAAGGGAGGTAAGTCTGCCCCTGTGTTCCACTCTGGTAAGACCCCACCTGGAGCACTGTGTCCAGCTCTGGAGTCCTCAGCACAGGAAAGATCTGGACCTGTTGGAGCAGGTCCAGAAGAGGGCCACAAGAATGTTCAGAGGGCTGGAACACCTCTCCTATGAGGACAGGTTAAGAGAGTTGAGATTATTCCTGGGCTGCATGAAAAGGCTCTGGGGACACTTTATTGCAGCCTCTCAGTACTTGAAAGGGGCTTATAAAATGGGGACAAACTTTTTTGCAAGGCCTGTTGCAATAGGACAAGGGGTAATGGTTCTAAACTAAAAAAAAAAAAAAGGTAGATTTAGACTAGATACAAGGAAGAATTTTTTTCTGCAATGAGGGTGGTGAAACACTGGAACAGGTTGCCCAGAGAGATGGTAAATGCCCCATCCCTGGAAACAAATAGGTCAGGTTGGATGGCGCTCTGAGCAACCTGATGTAGTTGAAGATGTCCCTGCTCGTGGCAGGGAGGCTGGGCTAGAAGACCTTTAAATGCCCCTTCCAGCCCAAATTGTTCTGTGATTCTGCTATACTCAAGGTAGATATTAAAATCCTCAGTTGGAATAATTATTCAGTTTCAGGCATCAATTTTATAGCCTTGCCTACCAAAAGCAAATGTTCAAGCATGCCTATTAGCTCAGTTCTGGATAAGTTGTATGTGTCTGGCAGTGGAGATACCCACAACATCAACAAATAAGCCTACTAAAGACCACCTATGCGTTTGCAAATGAACATACTATTCAAGAATTACTCCAATGCAGAATACCCAGAATGAAAGGAACATTAACTGAGGACCATAGTCAATATTAGAAGGACTTTTCAGAGATCCCTTGTAGAGTACTGAGAATGTAATCCAAAACGACAGCTACATAAAATCTTAACAACTCACTATGTTCTTAACATACTTGAAATGGGTAAGTTATTTGTCACTGTGCACTTAATGGTCCTTAAAAGCCTGGAATAGTTTAAAAGCAGCAATACAAAAGGTTTCAGCTAGCTAGGAATAACTGTTGCAAAGCCAAACCACTACTGATGTGAGATATTTCACTGGTGCCACCATAGAGAGGATTCAGTTTTCAAAGAAGCAGCAGAGTTTGCACAATAGTTAAGCTCCATCAGACTGAGCACCGATTCTGTTGAACTTGCAACTCAAACACATCCAGATGTTCTGGAATCATGTTATTTTTCTGACTAACAAAGCAGTCTGGCCCATTACAGTGTGATTTTTTTTTTTTGCTCAGTATGAAAATTTTCTAAAGTGCATTTCCAGCACCTCCCCACCCCTAACTCCCACAACTTTTCATTGTAACAAAGCAGACTTTTGGCACTTGAGCCATAATCTTATAACTACTTTTAGGACTCTGATATACTAGTGTGATGTGGTGACCTTGGCTGGACACCAGGTGCCACCAAGGTGCTCTATCACTCCTCTCTTCAGCAGGGCAGGCAGGGAGAAAATGAGGTGGAAAACACTCGTGGGTCAAGATAAAGGCGGTTTAATAAAAGCAAAAGCTGTGCACTGTAGCACAAGGAAAATAAAGTGTTATTCTCTGCTTCCCATTAGCAGGTGATGATGTCCAGGCACTTCCCAGGAATCAGGGCTTCAGTATGCATAGCAGTTGCTCCAGAAGACAAGACATCGTGTTATTTCTCAGCCAACATCATATGGTACAGAAAATCCCTTTGGTTGGTTTGGGTCAGGTGTCTTGGCTACGTCCCTTCCCAAGATCTAGACCCCTCCCAGCCCACTGGTACTGGTGGGGGAATGTTGGAGACACAGCCTCATGCTGCAGAAACACTGCTCAGCAGTAGCCCAAACACCAGTGTGTTATCCACTCCTTTCTACGTACCAATAGAAAGCACAGCACTGAGGGCTGCTACGTGGGAAATTAACTCTACCTCAGCCCAACCCAATACAACCATTTCAGAGCTTTTAAGTATATTATGCCCAAATTAAACCAGGAAAAGTAAGTAGTCCTTGGCAAAACCAACACAAATTCTGCTGACATATTGAGAAGACAGCAAATCAGAAGTCTGGAACATTAGTTCAGCTACTACCAGCCTTCTGTGTTTAACGTTCCTGCAAGGGAAAAGGAGGTTTACATCTTTCCCTTCATATACACATGTAAATGTAGTCACAGTTGTCTTATTTGTATTTTTGGTAAGTGTTCTTTGTGTTCACACAGTTCCACGCATGGCCAAGAAGGAGTGCTGGTCATTACAATTCATCTAAATATCGTGACAAGATATAGATTGCATACGAGTAGGCAGTATAAGATATGAAACAGCCTGTGGCTGAAAAACTGTTGAGTTGCCTCACTTCAGCAAAAGGCAACCTTAAGTTAATGGCACTTGCAAAGTTTGGTAAAGAGCCTCATACACAAAGACACCTGTGGCTTTAAAAAAGAACAAAACAAAACAAGCAAACACCAAAAAAAAAAAAATCAAACCATACAAACAAGTATCATAAGCTCTCTGCAGGTTTACTAAAAATACCTAATTTTGCCTTTATTAAATCCCTCAAACTAAAGCCCAATTTCAGGTTAGGACTGGTTGCATTTTTCATTTCCACAAGTGGCAATAGGTGCAGGGTAGTGCTGACCAGGGAGCAAGTTCTGCTGCCAAAAAAAAATTGGCAAGAAAAAATAATGACCAAAAGCTCCCACCCCTCCACACTTCTTTCCTCGTTTGCTATGGGCTCTGGAACTCCCCTTCTTTCTTCTGTGCCTTCTCCTTGTTTGATCTCTATGACTGTTAACCAATCCTATGATGACTCAAATGTGATGGTTTTTTGGTTTTGTGGTTTTTGGGGTTTTTTTTTTTGTTGGTTTTTTTTTTTTTTTTTAAACTTTCCTAGTTAAATCAAGATTGCCTCATAGTTACAAAGCAGCAATGCAAAGAAAGAATGTTGCAGCAAAACCTTTTTCAGTCCTACCACCAAAAAAACCTAAACAAGAAAATCCACTCATCTTTCAGTAAGCTTTTAAAATGCCCTTACAGTAATTTCAGTACTATCCTTTCAATTAAAACACTCTGTTCATTTATTAGAGTATCATCTCCCAGGGAAAAAAGTTTTAAAGAAGCATGAAGGCAAAAAGAAAACAAGAACATGATCACAAGAAACATTTCCACTGGCTGTGAAAGACGCTCCAAAATGATCTGTCTGGTTGTGAAATGAAGTCTCTTTGAAATTCATTAAGTCAGACACTATCAGCGCAATCCTGCAATTCTGACTCAGGCAAACTGTCATTGACGTCAGTGAAAGCTGTGCCTTTACGAAAAAGTGAGAATGGATTTCAGGACTGGAACCTAGTTGTGTTTAATTCCATTAGCATCTTATTTCACAAGCAAAAACCCCATTAAAATCAGAATTATATTTGAGCCTAAAAGAAAAACTGCATATCCACGGAACACAAAACAAGCGTAGTATGAATTGCACTGGAATTTTATTGTAGCTTTTATTTTAACTTTCTGTTAGATGTCAGGACAGTGCAGAAATCAACATATATTTTTTTTTTATGAGTGTTGGCTTCTCTCAAAGTGATTTATGAAAACAGATCTGCTACTAGAAGTGCTGCAGGGTAGACAGAAGGTTGTAGAGAAAACACCAACACTCTAAAGAGACTAAAGAAAAATAAGCAAGAACAAAGCATAAAAGAAAGCAGTACAGGAACATTCAAGTATTTAACATTTTCTTAAGATCTTGCAGACACAGGAGAAGCCATCCCATTTACACTCAGGAAAAGAAAAAAAATAAGCAGACTAGGTATTGTATCAAAAGGACTTTCTTCCAGAACTCTGCTAATATTTGGAATTAGAGACCTTTGGCTGTTTCTTGCCTTTCAAGAGTTCCAGTTTTGCATCTGAGTCTAACCAGCAGCTAAGTCCAATTATTTTAAAATTAACAACTCTACAGAGATGCAATAGCATGTTCTATGACATTTTAGAAGACCTTTTTGTTAAAAGGAAGATTTTGCAAAACTGATTTGTCAGAGAGAGAGGCATCAATAGCTTAATTTGTAAAACCTAAGAATGCAAAATTCTGAAAGACATTTGTCTTCAAGAAACTGCTGGAAGTTTCAATTTCTAACTTAAAACTATTGAATCCTCTCTCAATTTTCATTTACCACAAGCCCTCACTTGTTAAGATCAAATAACATGAAAATTTTAATGTTACAGTTCAGAAGTAGACCAGATTCAAGTCTAGAATTATACATCACCCAAATTTGAGACTTCTCATTACCTAATCAGGAAAAGTTACACCTGCAGTTCATAGCATCCCATTCCCTGGCTCCTTACAGCTGATCATATTTAGGTAGTAACATAACCAATCACAGTTCAAAACCTAACGAAAAATTTTGATAATTGATGCTGGTTTAAGTCTTCATTTGCTCTTGCAACAAAATGGATCAAGCACATTTAGGTTTTCTACAACTCTGTGGATATAACAACTGCAAGGAAGTGTTCTACCTCAGAGTTAAGCACCTGGGTACACACAAGGTAGTTGACATGTTCCTACACTGTATATTCAGTGGCTGGCTCATTTAGTTGACTGGGTCCGTGGAATGGATTACACCCAGAACCTGACAAAGCAAACTTTATGGCCACATAGAAACCCTGATTATTTAATGGAAAAAGGGGTCAAGTTATTCTTCTGCCTCAAACAAGAACTTTCACAGGTATTCTGCCATGCTATTTTTTAATATTTGTCTTACTATTATTGAATCATATTAGCAAATATTTGGAGACATAAAATTCACATTCTTAGCTTCTTAATTGAATTGTTCACAGATCAATATAATGCTTAATAATATAGAGATACTTAATGAACACCAACAGAATAAGTTCAAGAATGACTGTGGCTGTATTTCAGACTCCTAGGTCTGAAGCAACCCACAATATTTGCCCCAGTTTTTGTTAAAATTTTGCCTTCAATGACAATCCCACAGTCATGGAACTACAAGTGTCAAAAGAGACAGATGTATCACAAATGGACTTCCGAGCAGGTGGGGAAATCGCATGTAGCAAGTCCTAAACACACACAGCCCCTGCCCCAACAGCCTTACCACAATTACACCTCAGAAACCAAAAGTGGCAAATCTGTCAGAACATCAATACATTTTTCTATAATCATATTTCTAAACTTAGGCTTCATTTACTGTCTTAATTTAGAGTACCATAAAGCTATCATAATTCTGGGTAGCATCTACAACACAATTAAACATTAATATTTTATTGTCTCATGACCTCTCTGTGGTAAGTTCAATAGCAACTAATATTACATTAAAAAAAAATCTTGTATAAATGCTTTGTAATGCATGCAAGATTTATCATCATTAACACGTGTGCAGGAAAAACACAGAAAAATAACCAGGACTTATAGAGGAAAAACTCCTAATGGATATTCCAATGTGTACCTGATATTTGTCCACAATTAATTCTGAAGTTTCACCTTAGATATGCATGCTGTCATGATGCATACATACACTTAAAAGCCTGTAAAGCCTGACATAGGAGTTTAGGATTATTTGTAAATAATTGTAATCACTCAAACCCCGTGCTGTCCTGTGGAGCGATACAGCTCAGCCAGAAGAGCACCTATTGCACAAAGCATACACGTGCTGTCCCGTGGTTCGTTTTACTACATGCCCTGCTACGACAGTTCTACTTTCAAAACATCTGCTGCTTGTGGAGGAATTACAGGCACATGTCCTCAGGACTTGAATTCAACAATATAATTATTATACCTAGTCAGCAGTCTGTCCACTTCCACAGCACGTCAGGCATTCACAGCTGAGGATTTGCCCTTATACCCCAGTCACACATTTTTGTAACACATAGATATGGTCATGAACTCAAGATTTCTGCTCTAAAACTGAAGTTACTATGCTCAGATCTTCAAGGTCTGGCTTTGCATCAGAGAGACAATATTGGCATTAGATTGACACCTGGGAAAATGGTCTCTATTAAGAGAGAAGGTTACAAAAAAGTTGAGATAATGTTGTGTGCAACTATAATAGCCATTATACAGAATATCCCCATATCACAGGTTTAAGATTCATACCACTGTATACAAGTCTGTTACTTTCCTGAATGTACCAGAAAGATTGTAACATGAATACAACAAAATATGAACTCCAGCTTTAAAAAAAAACTAAAGGAAGTATTTTTATGTGCATCTTAGATATTCTATATCTCTCAGGTCTGGGGCCAGTCTTGTTTAATACCTTTATCAATGATCTGGACAAGGGGTCCTTTCTGGGATTCTAAGATTCAATGATAAGTTTTAGATATGATCAAATAATGCTCCAATATCTGGATTTTGGATTATTTTCTCTATTGAAATAAACCACTTCAAGTTATTCATATTTCTAGTCTTATGTGTATGGTTTTCCTATATTGTTTTATATTTATGTACTTATCTCTACACAATGAGCTATGATCCTAAGTCTTTAAACCTCAAAACATGAGCAAAGAAATCAACTAAGTGAAATCAATGAAAACAGTGTTAGGAAAAAAGACCTTATTGAAAGTATTTTGATGTGTTTTCCTGAAGAAAAAAAAAAAACCAACCCCCTTCTGCTCTCAAAAATCCCCAACTGCCACGATTCAGTTATATCTACCTTTGTTATAATAGTTGCTCCTTAAAGCAGTTACTGTACTACCACTGAAAGCATACATATATGTGTGTGTATGCAGTTATATTTCCATTCTCCTTCTTTGTTGCTTTTTCACATCACCCAGACAGACTTCTTTGAGTTTTGACCCCTCCACCCCTCCCCCCAGGTACAGTCACTAAGATTCTGTCTTGTAGAGGATCCATTGAATCAACTAAGATATAATACAACTGCATCTGTGACCAACATGTGACTATTAATTCTCGAAGCAGTGGTCAGCCAGCTTCCATTTTTCATGTTTAGCCCAATAAAAGCTTGCCTTTGCGCATTAAGGTAACAAGCGCAAACAGATTTCTTCTTACAGGAAACATAAACATAGGAAATCAAAGGACATTGTTACAAACCAGCTCAGTGCTTCACTGCAGCCAGTAAACCATTATGAGCAGATTCACTTCCAGTACTGGTGCATCCCTCTGAATTACTTCCATTATACTTCACAGCCCTGGGAATTAGGTTTCCAGCTGAGAACCTGCTTACTTTCTGTCACAGTCTTAGAACTGGAAACTGCAGTAACACCTGCAGCAGGTGAAGATCTGCCAGTCTTGGACATTTTACAAGTCTGAAACCATTTGCCTGCTGGTGGGAAGCTGTGACTTCATCCCCATGTGCTGCTACAAAGCTTCTGTTTCTATTCCAGACAGCATAGATCCTGTTTAGCCAACAGCCTTGACCAGGCATCCCGCTGAACGCATTGGAGAAATCTCTTCAGATAACACCCTATCTTTTTTAAGGGATTTTACAAATTCATAGCACATTTAACAGCTTTCCCTGTAACATACTACTTGGAAATTGGCAGTTAGGAAACGCGGTGTCAGTGATCTCAAGTGCGACACCATATGTCAGAACTCTGTGAGAGTCAGATAACAGATAAATGCTTACAAGCTCCTGAGCGCACAGGGAGTCAGTACAAATGAATTTTTACAGCCTTTAAAGAAGTCTCTCCAAAGCCTTGCTGAAATATTGTATTAAAAAAAATTTACACCATCCTGGGGGGTAGAAAAAAAAAAGTTACACCAAAGGTATTTAGGGGTTTGCTTGCATTTTCCTCCCTCTACCCTCAGTTGAAAACTCAATGTAATTGTATTGGAAATTCTCTTCACAGATCTCATAAGCCATTAAAAATTGCAGCATTGTTTACTCTTTGGGCAAGGACACTTTGTGAATCTGGTAGATTTTTTGATACAGTGACAAGTCTTAATTTGAGTAATATCAAAGAAAAGAAGAACTCAGTCTATCAAAGAGCAGTGTCCTTAGATTAAGTAAAGCAAATTAAGCTTTCAGTTGCTGTTTAACCTCTCCATTAGACTTTTTGTATCATCTACTGGATGCTAGGTAGAGCGAAGTAGGGGACCAGTATACATTTATGCAAAGTTGATTCATGTATCTCTCTTCTGAAGTTTTAATCAGAAACACGTAAACGTACCTTTAAGTTTCATTAACATACTGTCTTCATGCTTAATAACTTAAAAAAGAAATATAAATACACACACACGTTCACCAGGACAGAAAGTTGAAAAGAGCATTCATTATTTCTTCAGTTTGTTTTCTGCTGAAGAAAAGTAACTTCTTTTTGTGAGAAAACCTGCAGAAAAAACAAGTTAATTCCCTGGTCAGTTCACTTTGGCAAATGCAGGGATGCTTGCTTCATGCCTATTTAGTGTCCTCAGTAGTTTGGTGCAAGAACACCACAGCATAAATGAATTTTTGTAAAGTAACAGATGTAAAAATATCTGGAAAATCATCTGGCACTGAAGGCTAAACTATGAGTCCTACAGAGTCTTTCATTGTTAAGTATTTTTTTCATTTCACAGGTTGCTTTGGAAGGCCACTCTCAGGCTTTATCTGGATTCACCTCATTTCAAGTTTTTTTGGGTCTCAGTTATTTTTATCAGCTGGCAAGGAGGTCTAGTCAACACTGCCCTGGCAGCAGACTAGCTCTAAGATGGGGCCATTCCAAGGGAAATAGCCCAAGCTTTTCCACAAACAAATAGAGCCGACACACAACAGGTAGTTTGTAGTTTGTGTCACTATCTGGAAAGTGACTGACCTCCTGTAAGGTGTTTCAATTGCTAGCTCTCATAAATTAGGGCGGACTTTGACAAGTTGCCATTAAAAAAAAAAATCATATTTCAAAACTCTTAACACAAAGTAAAACCCCTCTAGCCTCAGCTGCACAGCAGTAAACACAAACCCTTCAGAAGTCACTGACGAGAAGCATCAACATCTGAAAATGGTCAGCATGAGCCCCAGCACAACAAAAATCTTGTGAAGGTGACTTTCATGGGAATCATAGAACAAGCCCAAGTTGGAAGGGACATTGATAGACCATCCGGTCAGACATTGCATGGGAAAGGGGGCCTAGATGATATTATCTAGCACCTGTCCAATCACATTTTAAAAACCTTCAGTGATGTAGACTCTACCACATCCCTGGGGAGCTTGCTCCAGGTATCCTTGTATTTTATACTAGAATACTCACAGCATTCTGAAATTCCTCCCATTTGCCTTCTCAATAAAAAACAGTTTAGGTTTTTTTTTTTTAAAAAACCCAACATTCACAGTTTGACACATTTACGTACAATAGCTGTATCTTAAAAATATTTTTGATTGCTATGCTGGAAAAAGAAAACTGGGGGACACTGAGCCATCTTCCTTAGTCCTGTTGAGATAAGCTTCCTAATAATTTATTTTCAGAGAAAATATTTCAAAGATCTGATTGTTGCCTTTCTTGTGGCTGGAAAAGTCTTATTCACTGTAATGCCAGGCTCCAAATGTTTCAGAGGTTCCAAGGGAAGTTTATTCCCCCCTGCCACCAACTTTGCAAGACATCAACACTGTATTTAACTTCAGAACGTCATTTACATGTGCATCTGGACTGCACAGAAGAGTGACCAGCAGGTCAAGGGAGGTGATTCTCCCCCTCTACTCCACTCCAATGAGACCCCACCTGGAGTGGTGTGTTCAGCTCTGGGGCCAACAATATAAGAAGGACATGGACCTGTTGGAGCAATTCCAGGGGAGGGCCAGGCAGATGATCAGAGAGCTGGAGCACCTCTCCTGTGAAGACAGGCTGACAGAGTTGGGCTTGTTCAGCCTGGGGAAGAGAAGGCTCTGGGGACACCTTATTGTGGCCTTCCAGTACATGAGACGGGGCCTGCAAGAAAGCTGGAGGGGGACTTTTTACAAGGGCATGTAGTGATAGGACAAGGGGTAATGGCTTTAAACTGAAAGCGGGGAGATTTAGATTAGACATAAGGAAGAAATTCTTCATTCTGAGGGTGGTGAGGCACTAGAACAGGTTGTTCAGAGAAGCTGTGGATGCCCCCTCCCTGGAAGTGTTCAAGGGCAGGCTGGATGGGGCTTTGAGCAGCCTGGCCTAGTGGAAGGTGTCCCTGCCCATGGCAAGGGCATTGGAACTAGATAATCTTTAAGGTCGCTTCAAACCCAAACCATTTCAAGATTCTGCTATTCTATGATACTTCCCGTAAAGGATATTATGGCTAACTATTGCAAATAACCACCAAGTAGCTTTGTTATTAATTCCAGTAACCCAACACTTCTTCCGTTTTATATTTGTTTCACTTAAAGACTTTTGCTTATTCAGAGCAGGCTCCCACAGGATCTTAGCATGCATGAAAATTAGAAAACATTTTTCTGAAGTAATAATCCAAAATGTACTACCTTAAGAAAGAGCACTGCGAAACAAGGGTCATGCTGGTTATATTGAATTGAAAGTTTTTTCAAAGCACACTGCTTGATCTCACCTTTCAGCAATTTTAAATACAATCATTTAAATAAAATAAAACAGTAAAAGCATAAATGCCAGGGTAAGTCTAAAAACTTCCTCCTCTCTCTGTACCCACTACAGCATTATAGTGAAAATCCTTTGCCTAATGCTTTAATATTGAAAGAAAAATAATTACCATAGTTGAAGCCTGGATTCTTGATGGACATTGCTGAGGTATTTGGAATGCAGAAAAAGTTTGCATCTTATTTTTAAGCTTCTTTTTTGTGACATTCACACACTTTAGTAACACCAGGGTGTACTCTGGTCAATGCTAATCTTTGTGGGATACTGAAATAGATTGTAAAACAAGTAAACAATTTACTAATGCCTGAGGAAATAAAGAATTGAGATGCTTTCAAGAATCCAGTATGAGTTAGTGTGGATTTGTTTTATACATAATTATATTACCACTTCTTTACTAATGAAGTGCATACTTTTTATTTTTGTTTGTGCAAACAGAGCTCCTGAACTCTGGCAAAATTTTTCTCTTACTACTGTTGCTGAATGCTGTTCAAACTAAGTGGAGGTAGCAGTTGCCTTTTTCCTCAATGTGTTTTGTCGCCTTATCTGCTGACAAGGAGGTCTTAAAAGCTTCAACAGTTCAGCCATTCTTAAAAGCTTTTGTTGAACGAGAAATTTTTGCCAAGAGGTTTCTATACAGAAAAAACATTTTGGACCTCCCTCTAGGAGAAATATCTTGACATTCATGAAAAAAAATGAGTAATATTTCCAGCAGGTCAGGTCTGCTTGAAAGTCCTATATATTACTAATGTCTCACAGATAGGATTTCTTCTTTACTTCCATCATTGAAGTTATATTCAACAAGCTGGATAGATCTCACATCTATATTCAATCATTCAGCTATAGCAAGAAGCGGATAAGAAAGAAAAGAATTTACTCCCAATTTAGAGTTTGGAAAGAAAAAATAAAACAGCAGTACTATATAGCAGATTTTGAAAATAGCTATATACACTCTCCAGATTAGAGAGTACTACTATCTTGAAAGTATTTGGACACACTTATGTTCATCTGAGAAATAAAAAGAAACTTCTTTACTGACTTTTAATTTCAATTTCCCTAAAAGTAGCACAGAGCAGTGCCACAAAGACAAGAACTGCATCAGTTTCAATCTGTATTCCAACCCTACCAAGGCCCAGGAAACGCACCACAGCTTAATTTACTTTTTGCTATTACTGCGTTCCTGTTCCCTTGGTAATAGGCCTCATATTGCTAGACATCCTAATTGGTGAACTGACACGCTACATTTGTAATGCAAGGCTATTTACAGTTGTGTTGCAGTTTTTCATCCAACTTATTTTATTCCAAGGAACAGGTCACAAAAATCCACTATAGGATTACTCACTAGCCAGAGACTGTTTGAGCTCTGCACATTTACATCTCCAGATTGAAAGCATGAATCACTCTTCAACATAATTTCTGCTTATAGACCACAGCTCCCTATCACCAGTTGTGAATGGATTTGAACTTGATCCACCAGGGTCTCATCTGCTCCGAGATCTTACACCCAGTAGAACTACAGACATATTTCTCATTTGTGTCTCATCTCCCAGGCTGACATGCAGGACCACATCTTAAAAAAACATATTTTGATGACATTTTCAGGAAGAAGCACCCTTATTGAGAATGAAGAATGGAAATATCACCTATATATAATGGAAGCAATGATGATAAATTGATCTCATTAATTCTTCCAGTATCTCTAAAATCATGCAGGATTCAAATTGAAACTGCAATTTTAAAAAGACATACTAACAGTACACCCTGATTCGCCCATGCTTTTGATTGTTTCAATTGAATCTGAACCTTTATACCTATATCTGTGAATGAAAGAGACTTGCATCATGTTCTGCTGCTCCGGAAAAAACCTAAGGTAAAGAAACTTGGTACTCCAGAGGAGACTGCAGTATATAAACAGAACCAAGACATTGTCCAATGAAGCAAGTTGCTTAAGCCAGCGAAACCATGTCACATCCCTCTGCTCTTGAAAGGAACATGTGTAGTAGCTGCTCTTCCATGATTCTGTTGGCAGTCTCCTATTTTTGCTGCAGTTTGTGTAAACTATTTCCTATATATTCCTATATATTTCCTAAATATTATTTCCTGCCTCCCAGATAATACAGTCAGGGTGAGAGAGAAGAAAACTTCCATCCCTCATCTCTTCTGAAAAAGCGAGACACAATTTGGTCAATATATGGAATGGTAAACCACAGAAGAGCTGCAGAATCTCATCTCCGTTTTCCTCTTCCCATTTCATATTCCTATGGGTTATCACTCCCAGCAACGCACCCTGGTCACCTGAAGCTATGAGTTATTTCAGACTTCCATCACACAGGCAAACCATAAACCGACCAACACCGACTGCTGAATGGTGCTGCAGACCACACCAGTGAGCCACACACGGACTCGACTATCCTAGATAAATACTATCACCAATGAGGCGTTTAAATACACACACTTCAAATTTTTGTCTGAGATAGAGCTGGACACATAAGATGCACGTTAAATCTTCTCTAGTCTGTAAAAGGAAGAAATTACTCGAGCTTGACAAGCAAATAGCAAGTAAAGGTTACTAAAAAAAAGAAATATGATTAAGCGAAGTTGTCAAGCATTAAAAAGTCCTCCCTGAGAATTACCCTGGGGACATATAGGTGGTCTTCTCACAGACACAGAGGAAGAAGTCAAATGATAAAAATGCACTTTTGCTTTTTTCTTCAGAAGACCTGAACACCCCAGATGGGTAACAACTAAATACAGCTTCATCAGAGTCAGCAGTTGTGACTTCTTAAGTACCATCGCCCATCTGGTCCAAAATTAAGTTTTGAGGTGTGTGGGCATGCAAAACATATAATGGGGGAGCAGAATATGTAGACTATGCATCTTTCTCTTCCATAAGTCAACCAAACAATATTTTTACACACCAAAAATTCAGAAGTGATGTGTGTTTGCCAGCTAGAGATTGCACGTTAATTTTTCTTCTTCATGTAAATCCTCTATTCTATAATAATACCTATATTAGCAAAAGATGCCAAACTGATTTGCCTAAGGGTTTTTTTTTGCAGATGACACCAACCTGAGTGGTAGTGTTGATCTGCTCGAGGGGAGGAGGGCTCTGCAGAGAGATCTGGACAGGCTGGATTGATGGGCCAAGGCCAACTGTATGAGGTTCAACAAGGCCAAGTGCCGGGTCAGCACTTTGGTCACAACAACCCCATGCAGCACTACAGGCTCGGGGAAGAGTGGCTGGAAAGCTGCCTGCTGGAAAAAGACCTGGGGGTACTGGTTTACAGCTGGCTGAATATGAGTCCAGAGGAGAGCCACAAAGCTGGTGAGGGGTCTGGAACACAAGTCATATGAGGAGCAGCTGAGGGAACTGGGCTTGTTTAGTCTGGAGAAGAGGAGGCTGAGGGGAGACCTGATCGCCCTCTACAACTGCCTGAAAGGAGGCTGTAGTGAGGTGGGGGTCGGCCTCTTCTCCCTGGTAACGGACGATAGGACGAGGGGGAATGGTTTGAAGCTGTGCCAGGGCAGGTTTAGGCTAGACATTAGGAAAAACTTCTTCACGGAAAGGGTTGTCAGGCTCTGGAATGGGCTGCCCAGGGAGGTGGTCGAGTCCTCATCCCTGGAGGTATTTAAAAGAAGGATAGGTGAGGTGCTTAGGGACATGGTTTAGTGGTGGGATGTCAGCATTAGGTTAAAGGTTGGACTCGATGATCTCAAAGGTCTTTTCCAACCAAAGTGATTCTATGATTCTAAGAATAAGGCTAGAAAAAAGCCTCATTAGAAGAGCTGCCAAATAGTTGCATTATGTCAATCAACAAAGCAGGAGAAAGTGTATACAACTACATCTCTTAAAGCTTTCCTAGACTCCTCCCCCCATAAAACAATTTGCCACACACGAATAGAAGCAGTGAGTGGAAAGGGAATTGCACAGCTTCTAAAAATACCCAGTGGTCAATTATTGACACAGCCTCCTCCGTATATCAAGCTAGGGGCAGAAATATATATGTACGTATGTATACACAGCCCACTGCTTTAGTGGCACAGCTGAATTTCAAACCACGTTATGGCTGGTCATAGGAAAGTTCTTGCAGTCTGGTACCACTTTCCTGTTTGTTCACATCAATTCAGTGAGCAGTGCTCCTTGCACATATGCTTACCTCCACTTCCCTACTGTTTGCACTCAGTTTGGAAGTAGAGTCATCTAAACTGTATCCATTTAAGATAAAACCAGAAAGAAAGGCAATGCCAAATGACTCCTGGAAACAATTTCAAAATATAGGCGCAAAAAAATACTGATTTAGGAAATGCTGTGCTAACACCAACTAACAGTCATGTTACAAGCCTTTTTCAATATGTGCTTCTCACTGCATCTGTGTTTCAGTAATGAACAGCACTAGCTAGAAACGCTTAGGCAGAAAGTATTAGATAAGAGAAAAAAACAAAGGTTATCAGTTTGATTCAGAAAATTTTAAAAAAAGGAGAATTAAACATAATCATTTTCAGGGATGTTAATTATGGATACTGCAAACATGAAATAAGGAATAAGACAGTAAAAGCTCGAGTTAGGAGGTAGATTTATTTGGGAATTAATACAATGAAACAAGCAAGCAGGGAAATTATAGCAGTGTGGGAAGCCCAACCTGTGCCTTTTTCATACCAATAGCCAGCTAAGTCTCATTAGCACAACCCCCTCTCCCTTAGTGCTGCCTCTTTGCCTCTGCACAATGAGCTCCACACTGAAAACTGGAATAGAAAGAAAAGATGACAGGAAAGCCGAGACTTTCTCTAAATTCTTTCTACTCAAGAAATACACAGCTGCAGCTATAAAATAGCTGAACTAATATCTTAGTATCCAAAACTAGAAAAGGACTTTTCAAGATTTCAGGGCATCCCCAGAATTTGTCAGAGAAGCACATTACAAAGAAACAGCAAGCCATCAACCATATTAAGCTTCCCTACCTTAATAATCATTATTACATGTAGCGGGTCCCTATACTCAAAAAATACTCATAGGACAAAGCCAAAACATACAAAGAAAGCTACCTCATCCAAATGCAACTTTAAAGAACTGTATTCCCAAGAAACAAACAGCAACCCACCAACAGGAAACATTTCACAAAGAAACAAGAAAAAAAAACATGAAAAAAATCATAAAACCATCTGTTAATTACCTTTCTGGGTAGCTGTACCTCTTCAGGAGGTTAGGGCATCAGAAGAGCATAACTGATCCATTCTTCCTAATACAAAAAAAGGAGCCATTCCTGGGTCCAGGTTTTTTAGTTACCCTGTAAAGCACTTCAATGTAATTCACCTGCTGAATACCTGATTCTGCCTGTAATTGCACTCACCTCCATCTGGGGTGTGAATTAGAGCAGAGTGGTGGAGTCTGTGGTTGGGAAGAAATAATCTGGATACAATTCCCCCCCAGAAGTGGGGGTTTTTAAATATTTTATTATCAGAAATATTTCATAGAATCATAGAATGGTTTGGGTTTGAAGCGACCTTAAAGATTATCTAGTTCCAATGCCCTTGCCATGGGCAGGGACACCTTCCACTAGGCCAGGCTGCTCAAAGCCCCATCCAACCTGCCCTTGAACACTTCCAGGGAGGGGGCATCCACAGCTTCTCTGAACAACCTGTTCTAGTGCCTCACCACCCTCAGAATGAAGAATTTCTTCCTTATGTCTAATCTAAATCTCCCCGCTTTCAGTTTAAAGCCATTACCCCTTGTCCTATCACTACATGCCCTTGTAAAAAGTCCCCCTCCAGCTTTCTTGCAGGCCCCGTCTCATGTACTGGAAGGCCACAATAAGGTGTCCCCAGAGCCTTCTCTTCCCCAGGCTGAACAAGCCCAACTCTGTCAGCCTGTCTTCACAGGAGAGGTGCTCCAGCTCTCTGATCATCTGCCTGGCCCTCCCCTGGAATTGCTCCAACAGGTTGTGACAGACTGAAACAGCATACGCTGATGTCTCAAACATTGTGGCAAAGCAGTCATGGTCTGCATGGCAGCAGGGGACTGCAGGAGAGGGGTTGGTTGGCGCAGGACTTAGGGGTGTGCCAGAGGGTGCGCAATTCCGTGTTCTGACAGGCCTGACATGACAACATGTCATATATGGCTACAGGTCACATGGAGTTTATTTGAGGAAGAGGATCACAACAGCCCAAAAGACCCTTCACAACCACCCTCCTACAGTGGTATCTGTGCAGAACACCAAGAGTTATGTAAGTCTTCAAGGGGCATGACTGGTGCAATCGAGAGGCAGGAACTAAACTATAAAATGCACAACTCCAAGGATCCACGTGCACACCCATCACTGGAGGTTTACTGCATTCACCATCATCGTGGGACCCAAGGGTGGTGATATCTCTCTCTCTCTCTCTCTCTCTCTCTCTCTCTCTCTCTCTCCTTTTTTCCTTCAGGAAAAATAGGACCCATGTGGTCTCAATAGCGCCCACACGGTCTACTGTTACGCTTTCCCAGTTCAGGTTGCTTTTACCACAAATAAAATGTTTAATCAATCATTTGGTGTTATTTCACCTTAATTTTGCCCAAGGAAATTACGAAACTACTACCACCACCTGAGTTACCCAGTCCGAGTCAAAACACAGATCCGTGTCTTCCTTATGTTGGGGCCCCAGAGCTGAACGCAGTACTCCAGACAGGGTCTCACGAGAGCAGAGTGGAGGGGGACAATCACCTCCCTCCACTTGCTGGCCACACTTCTTTTGATGCAGCCCAGATACAGCACACATTGCCAGGTCATGCTGAGCTTCTCATCAACCGACGTGCCCAAGCCCTTCTTGGGGCTGCTCTCAATCCATTCTCTGCCCAGCCTGTATTTGTGCTTGGGATTGCCCTGACCCATGTGCAGGACCTTACACTTGGCCTTGTTGAACGTCTTAAAAGTCTTCTGTTATCTCTTTTATAAGAAATAAGTTTTTGCTTTAAGATATTTATGAATTTTAAACGTGGTTTGTATAAACATCTTTTTTTTTTATGACATGATTTTTATGCTTGTGTATGCTGCCTGTATGAACATCGTATCAGCATTTGAAATAGAAGAATAATGTACATAAACTCACACATTTTTGTACTACACATTTCTGCATTAATAAATATGTATTAGTATTGAAAAAAATAATTAAATTCAGTCAAGCATATCAAGTGGTTTAATACTTCTAGTTTGAAAACTAGACATGAATCCATACCATTGAAGCTGACATGAGAGGAATAAGCCAATGGAGAATATCTTCTCCGAGAGTTGCCATCACTAGCATATTTTATTAAATCTTCAAAGCATGGATATGGGTACAATGAGCTGTATATGTTTCTGAGTCTTCACAGCCTGGCCTTTTGTAAGATCAAAGCAGGTGTAAAGCACTAGCATGTGAGAACAGACGCTTTTCATACCTGCTTTTCAATGCACTTCCACAGTGACTTTTCATTTTCCTAGAAACTTACAGGTTTCCAGCAAGATATCAGGGAGATGAGAGAGTTGTGACCCTGGAGGGAAGGCGAGCCAGGGGCCAAGGGCACAGCCAGTGCAAGCCATGCCCTCTCTGATGGGGACCAGTTCCACAGCACCCAGACAGGGTGGGCACAGTCGCATGCTAGTAACAGGGTCCATCAACAGCACCAGGCACGGCAAGAGGTGAACCAGGTCCAGGAGGGTGATCCATCTGGGGCAGCAGGAGATGGGCCACAGAGAGGACTGAAGGAAAGGCAACACAGGTCCACCCAGGAGCAACAAGACACAACTGGAGACTGGCACAACTACAACATAGCTTACGCTGAGACTGAAGGCTCAGTCTTGAGCTTAAGCGAGGCTCCTGGGCCCATGTGCAGGATTGTTCTGCACTGAAGAGGTGCTGGCTCCTTTGGGATCTCAGTAAGAAAGGCACTGACACTTAAAGTTGGTTAACAAGTTTATTAAGCAAAGCGTGGAAATAATGGAAAAAGTGATAGCAATCTTACAACCCCCCTGTTTCTGAGTGTGGCTGGAGGCCCCAGATGAGGCTGGGTCAGGGTCATTAATGCCCATTAGTACTCTTAGGACCCTGACATGAGTGTACAAGATCACACCATTCAGGCCACTCATTGAAAGGCTTGAAATTTTACTCCTTGCCTACTCAGAATTCCCCATCATTTGAAATACATCAAATAAATTAAGGACAGTTAATGAATCTTTACATAATAGGAACACTAAGGTTTGAAGGCTGTTACACAGCTGAATTGCCCTTGCTGCAATTTGGAATATGCATTGAAAGAAACAGACTGTATATTTCTTGCATGCCAACCCCTACTTCAGTCTGCTGTCAACCTTATCAAATGGGAGCAGCATCTGTGTGTCAACTCATGCTTGGGCTGACACTTTCAGTAGGCCAGAAAAGCAACTCACGACTGAAGCAATGAAAGTGCGTCTCCCAGTTCTGCACATTAGGCGTTTGTCCTGACGAGACTGCAGGTAGAGCAGGGATAAACAAGAGAGCCTTGGCTGCATTGCTCTATCACCTGGAAACTCAATATAGAGTTATATGGACACTAAAACTGGCATCAAACTGAATAGAACAGTTACACCACACCCAGAAATCTAGCCCTAGAGTTTTGTATGTAGACCTAAGTCATCATCAGTTACTGATCACTACAGTACATTCCAAAATGTGATGACATAATTGATAAATGTTTTTAGCTTAAAAGCCATTGAATCCAGATTTCCAGAGCTCTGAAGAACATAAATGAAGGACCAAGATAAGCAAGACACCTGAAATAAAATCTAACAGGATGGTCCAAAACCTATGAACAAGGATATTTTTATTTATTTTCTTTTATTTGGTTCAAGAATAATACTACGTATGTCCAGAATATTGGAAAAGTTATTTTTTAGGAAAGTACTAGGACCATTCTATGAACTGACCTTAAGCAGAATATTACATTTTACTCTCATCATTTAGTTTTGAGAAAAAGAAATTCCAACTGGAAAAAAAGGTGAGAAAAGCTGCTCAGGGACTTTCAGAGCTTGGTTCATTTGGCAAATGCATTTCCTGAGGTAAACACAAAGGAAGGAAAAGAATAATATAATCTAAAACCCCACAAACAAACATAAACCCCAACTAATCAAACAGAAAACTATATTTGAATTTAAACCTGCCAGCATAAATCAGGGTTTGAAACAAGAAAAAAAGTTTCTAATCATCAAAGCAGTGAGATACTACCCCTCTAGGAGCAGCAGCAGAAAAAGGGTTAGATATTTTTACAGTGTAATTTAGAGTTGTCAAACTGGATGACTTTACATGGTACAGTTACCCAAAATAGCTGTGGACTAAACCTAATGCCTCAGAAGTCAACTTCCAGACCTGTGCTCAGCTTCACAGTACACACTGAAATAGCTCTGCTCTGAGGAAACAAAGGATCTCATTAAGCAGAGGAATGAGTGCTGTGCAAGCAGGTGTATCAGGTGTATATCCCCTTCCCTTCCCACCACCTTGTCAACGTGACTGATTCGGCCAAGGCATAGTGCTGCAATAGCATGGTTATTGGCATTGCCGAATTATTTCAAGCTGGTTCGAGTATCTTTGTAGACTACTACACTGAGTCAGGTGGAATCCTAAGTAATATCAAACACTTCTTTCGGTACATTGCTGCTCAGACCATTTTGACAGCAGACTTCGTAGAGCTGTCCTCTTCTCTGTCCCAGACAGCGATTTCCCATTCATACTCAAGCCTACTGAAAGCACTCATGTGAAAATAGTTAAGTGGAAGCTAGGGTAAACATAAAGTGAAACTAAGACAAAATAACTATAATCATGATTAATCATTGACATTTCAATGCTGTGTTACTTTTCCAGTTTTCAGTGCATTGATAACATTTAGCAATTAATAGTAAAAGTAATGTATAATAATTATTAATTAATTACAATAAATTCCACCAGTAAGCTGTGCCACTATAAGACTATACTGAAATCAATGCTAAGAGGAAACTTGCTAAATGTAGAACATTTACTTTGTAATGGAAAATTTTCAGTCTTTTGCTAACAGTGTTGCAATCCTTTATCTTCAAGACCTGATTGCCAATGATGAAAATTATTTATATGAAGCTGCTTGCTATTACATACGTAATTTTGACTTGCTATTACATATGTAATTTTGAAGTATCATGCACAACTGACTTTGATGCTTTAAATCCTTCTCCTTGACAACTACGGATTCAGATCAAGAATAACTGTTGCCTTTTTATAGAAAGTAGAATTTTAAAGTCCAGTTGCCTTCAACAAAAAGGAGAGGAAGAAGTTAACGAGGGTCACTAAACTGGAAGACTTTGTCTCTGAGTTAGAACATGAACATATTCAAAATCTTGTGAGCTATGAGGTATTTTATGGTTTATCCAGAATTATGAGATCAAGGGCTGGGCTTACAAGGGTTAAGGAACAAACATTCAAGCTGAAACTGGGTCTTAAGCCCAAGTTTGACTTGTTATTCTTTCAGGCTCTTTTCTCTGAAGTCATTCTGCAACAAGTCCAAGGGGGGTGTATTTCACATACACCTGCTGTCACCGTGGCTTTGCTGCAGCCATTCGTAGGCACTGAGAAGTGCTTATTTGAAAGGTTGGGTTTTTTTCTGTTTTAATGTAAACTACTCCAATAGAAACAAAGGCAGTCTGACACCAGCAGATTTTGAAAATGTCGTATCTAAACCCCTGCCTCTAAGCACAAACATTAATACAGCCTAAAATATAAAACACTGAGGTGTCCTCATAATAATTCCACTCATTACAAGACCCACACATTTTCAGCTGTATCATTAAAATAATCTCAACCCAGACCATGTTTTACACATGCAAGCAATCATATTTCTGGCATTAAAATCCATGGGAGTTAATTTATACAGGTACAATTTGCTTCTCAGTGTTAATTTTTTGTACGCAAAACTATCCTATTGGCAAGGAAAAAAAATAATACTCAAAAAAATGGAAGAAACTTAAACTTTCACACTGGGAAAATGGCAGGCTACTCTGGATATTTAAGCATTGTTCTGCTATGATTACAAGGAGTAATTAAATAAAAGACCAGGAGTGCTCACTAACTAGCAGGAACTGTCTCCCTTGAGGCTTGAGCCAGCAAAACATTCACAGGACCGCTGACTCCAGCAGAACAGCCCGCTTGCTTTGAGCTAAACAAAGTTTAACGGACTGAAGCCTTGATTAACAAATGGAGCTAATAATGAAGTATGAAATTAGTTTGAAAATCTTTCTGCTTTTGATTGGACTCTGTGCACAACGGTTCACAGGCATTTCTATCCCTTTTTAAGACCACTGTTTGCTCTGTTCTATTTGTAAAACAGAGAGAAAATGCTAACTTCCCATTGACTCTCATTATCTAACAGAAATGCTGGTTTTAAGCACCTAAAGAAAAGACCAGATTTTTCTCCAAGGCAGTCAAGACACTATAGTGAATATAAACATATCAGCCACACCTCAGCACTTCTTTTCAGTGATGATTGCTAATGGAGTAGAAATTTACAATGTATTTATAGCCTTGCTTAGTTGTCCTTATATAAAGTGAATACCTATGCACACATTTTGTAAACATAACGACTAATATTTGACAATAGTTATATTTAGATATTAGACAATTTCAGGGTGGTATTTTTATGTGTATACCTGTTATTTACAAGGCTGTGGGGTTTTTCATTTAAGTTTCCAATCTGGTCTCCCTCTAGCAATATATTTTCCAAATTCTGCTATATATACACTTGATATGTATATGAGTTACATTATTACTCAGAAATATACCACTCATTAACATTGGATGAGGTCTAGCACGGGGAGTAGAATATAGACCATATACCTGCATTTAAATTTCTGCTACTACTATACCACCCTAGCCCCACTCCCAGTTAGCTTCTGATATAGTTTAGCACAGATTTAAAGAAAGTGATGTGTAGAAGAACATCAGCTGGCACTGGAACTGCAAATGCCATCTGAATTAAGAGAATTAAGCCTTAATATAGAAGGTGCTTGCAAAGAAAAATGATCTGAAGAAAAATACATGTAATCTGTTGGTCATATCTCAGTTTGTTAAAAGAATGGTAATGCTATAAGAATGTTATGCTACAGCCTTACGGTGAGCACCTATATTTCTTATGCAGAAAACTGGCAAATGCTCTTATACAGACTCCCCACTTTATTTTCAGAGACTGAAATGTGTTGCTAAGCCTTTTGTTTATTGAGGTACACTGAACAACTACATATTTCTTTTTAGCGGCTTTAATTCCATATTTTATGGTTGACCTTTCTATTTTAGGATTGTGTTTATCAAAAAAAAATCTGTAGTTTTGTGTTCAGTAATAGGTCAAAGCCTCTAGGGTTTCACACTTGAATGAATTACATCCTGGGGAATCCTGTGTACCGAGAAAGCCAGATTAACTAACATAATCAAACATGTCTCAGTAAAACCAGGATCTAAAACTATAGTGATGTCATATCCCATCACAACACCCTCTTAAAATGCTGAAATGTTCAAACTGAGACAGAGTAGCTATACAGCCTGCTGGTTATAAGGAGAATTAGAGATTAACATTACCGTATTTTGGCAAAAATGTTTCATTTCAACATAAAATTAACCCCCAATACTACTGAAAGTAGTATACAGCTCAGCTTTGTACACATACGGTATAAACATAACAGCTACCATGAGCAATATTTTATGATAAGGCATATATAAAAGAACAACATCAATATTTGAGATGGATTCCTATCATGGTGACACTCTGTGGAATTCATTTTTAAAACGTATGTTTAAACAAGTCTCACCTTTCAATTTACTGTATCTACCAGAACTATCAAGAGATACCACAAAGATCTTCTAAAGACTGGACATAGCCATGTGTTCAGCTTCATGTAGCAGCTGCTAAGTCTACCAGTAGTGATATGGAAAGAATAAAAAGACGGTAATTAAAACAACAGTGAATTAAAACACTTAAAACAATTAGGGAATATTTTATCAAAGCTTGTGATTAAAAGCTAAGTATGCTTCTATGCTTCTAATCTTATTGAAATCAACAGTATGTGCTTGAGTGCTTTGTTGAACTGGAATGTTTCATAAATCAAGACAAGTTGTTTGAATCCACTCAGAAGAGAGTATTTTAATATTCAACACTATCCATATGAAAATTTTCAAAAGCTTGTAAACAACATTCGTATTTAGCAGAACAAAATGATGCAACAAGCAGAGTTTCTACTTAAAAGCACAAGCAAGTGCATGCTTTTCCCACAGGGATTTTGGGAAGTTTCTGCATATCTAAAATATAGCCTATATTTATAATTAATAGAACTGTTCCTATTGGAGAACTGGAGAGTTCATGCTGGTAGTTTTAACTAATAGCATCATAAGAAAAATGCACTTGCCTCAGTGCAAATAAATGAAATGTTAGACCAATTCATCGTTGAAGTACACACAAAGAAAAACAGCTCCTGGAGAAGCAGCCTCACTAAATACTTCTTTTAAGCAGGAAGAGGAGAATCAACTGTTCTGAATATACAAAGGAAGTACTCTACCCTGATTCTGTAGAGCACCAGCACTGACTGACTGTCCTTGAGCAAATAGAGGGATTCTTTGGTTTGTTTGCTATTGTGTTTTCAGCTAAGGGTTTAAACAAGTTCTTTTCATGATCGTTGTCATCCAGGGTGATGAGGGGAACAAGAACAAAAGGGTAAACTTTTTGCAAAGTGGACCTAGAAACTTAGAATACAAGAGTCCCTGAATTTATGTAACCATTATTAATAAAAAAAAAGTTCAGGGAACAGAGGAAATACGTTACTGATATTCTAGGACATTCTTCAGCAATACACTTGGTAGGTTTCAACAAAGAAATCCAAACTGGATCTGAAATGTGTGGTAGGTGTTTTTCTTTAGTGATACCTGCTGGAACAACCTTGAAGAAAAGCTACAAGAAGTATAAGGATATCGTGAAAATGGAGAATAGAAGTTAAGAACTGAGGTGAAAGCTACATGTGGGATGTTTTTGAAACAAAACCGGCAATATAACTGGCGGTGGAACATGTGGTTGCCTCTAAAGATTACTAATGAAATACCCTATTTCTAACATACAACCTGTCCTTGGAAATAAGGAATGCATAAAATCCCTGTTTCTTATTTCTTTCCTGCATCTCCTCTACTCAATGATCTTTTAATCTCTTTTTTTTCTATTCTGTGTAAAAAGTTGTTCTATATTTCACTTTCTGTCTTTACGTCTTCCTTTTTCTGTAATGAGTTTATTATACTTCTCTCAGATTTCAGTTTCTTTTACTCTGCTTCATGTGCTTAATCTCACTGAACCTTTGCCTTTTGCCACAGCTGTTTCCTTCTTCAGCACTCGAGAATTCTATAGCTTTTTAATAGTTTAAGTAAGACTCTGGCGTGAGATAATCATGTGGGCTGTGGAGCTGCACAAGTAGTGGGGCTGCTGTCTAAGACAAATTAGTGGCCATAGCAAGCCAGCAGATTACACTGAGGCAAACACTGAGAGGGGGGTATGCCCAGCCAGATACTTTCACATATGCAGAGGTCTGTCCCTGAACTGCTCCATTGGCTCTCCTAGACATAATGTGGGTGTTCAAAGGCCACTGCCTTTTAGGCTCACAGGGAGTATCCCTACCCTACAACCTCAGGCAGATTTTCCTCTTCTGTCCCTCTCTGGTTACAGCCCTTCCTCACATAGCTTTCATTTTACTTCATGCGCAAACTATACAAACTCCCGCAAGAATTTATCAAACGCTATTTCTCAATGTCAGCTCATAAGTCCTTACCCTTTTCCAATGCAAGCAGCTCCTGGCTGGCATGAAATGTTGTTTGCTTTCTCTAACAAACTGTAATCATCTCACTGTCTGGCTGTCACCTGTACTTGTAAACTCATTCCCTGTTCCTCCCTCTTGTCATGAACAACTTTCCCGCTTCCCTCTTACAGTATTCTTTCCCTTGTTCCTTCCCATAACCCCTTCCACTCTCCTCCCCAGCCAAACTTTCAAACTCTTCGGATTTCCCTACTAGTCCATCTTTCGGCACTAGGTTACCTCTCTTTTCTAAAAAGTGGAATAGAACAGGGTACGTATTTCCCATGTCCATCAGCACTGTACTTACAAAGAAGAGGAGTCTGAAATACAGAGGTGGGTTTTCCCCCCTTATTTCCTAAGAAAAAGCAGACCACCAGCCCTACAGGCAAAGCAGAACAACTCCC
>NW_009260268.1:100934-152098 GCF_000687185.1 Egretta garzetta | reverse complement strand
GCATGGCCCGGATTAGGTACCTCCGCGCGGCTGTCTCGGGATTTTACCTGTGGGAAGCCGCGGTACTGCTCAGGTGAGTTCTCTTCTTTGGGGAAGCAAAGGTCCCCCCGCCGGGCGGCTGGAACGCCCGGGACTCGGGCAAAGAGCAGCCGCGGTCCCTGCCTGTCCTCACCACCAGCGCCCGGCTACCGTCGGCAGCCAGACCGTGGGCACGGAAACTAAACGCCTGGGGTCCACGCTTTGCGAACGACTTTATTGCATTGCCTCCAACCTGATTTTGCGTTTTGCAGGCTGAAGGCTGTGTGTTTCCTTCGTCTGCTCACAGTTAGGGTTTCCCTATTTGATCTGTGGATTTTATCACTGTTCGTAGCAGGAAATGTGACGTTAATGATCTTGAAAATTCTTCAGGTGCAAAGTGTCTGTATGTAAAAGTTACAGAAGATAATCCGAGTTGGGAGTATATAGACATATTTGTTACTATCAGTTCGTGCCAGTAGAAGGAAAATCAGGGACTGGGTTAGGTCAGAGAAGTCTTATACAGAAGCAGAAGAAATGATAGCTGAGTGAGCAGAGGATATGGTCTACAGAATTTCCCTCAAGAGGGACAGCATTTGCTGTACCACTGGCCGTCTAGGGTTTGTTATGAAAGATAGCAACATATCCATAGATTATGACCTGAGCAGAAGACTGAGGTCCGTAGGGCTTTTTCTACTTTCTGCCCAGCACATATTTTCTAGCTAAAGTAATGTTACAATATCGATGCAAGCATTCTTTTAATACATAGCTCTAGAAACGTGGTGATAGCAGGCTAAAATAAACTTGAATCCTCTGTCTAAAGGTGAGGGGAAAACTTAAAAGGAAAAATCATACATGTAAAGAAGCAGATTTCAATGTCGTCATGTATTCACTGCTGATGGAGGGTTAACCATGCTTATCAACAAACTCTATCACAGTAAGAAGACTATGGCTTATAACATGACAATGCCAGACTACTTTAAGAATTGCATTCTTACCTGACAAAGATAAAAAAAGGAAAGTTAAGTTTGAAAAGAGAGAGTTTGGGGATGGTACATGTAAAGGGTTTGTAACCACAAAGTCAAAGCAGCAGCATGTAGTGCCCCACAACGATGGCACACTTTACAGGTGCTCACAGGTTCATAGCAAATCTTTCCTTTTTGAAGTCAGTTAGATGACCTTTTTTGTATCCACATATGTAATGTAAATAGTTTATAATGCAATTTTATTGTAATTGTGCCAAAAGAAAGAGCTTTGAAGAAACTGGGTCACATGGTATGGGATTAATTGACACTGGGAGGAAAGAGTATATGCACCTATATTACAGTTTAAATTTTCCAGTTACATTGAGTATTTAATGCTGAGCATAGATGACCAAACCCCTGTGTAGTGTAGGCAATACAAGCAGTACTGTGCTATTATTACTCTATTTCAATGTACTTGTAGAACTTAGTTTTCCTCTGCATATTATTTAAACACCATCCTACCATTGAATGATTCATCCTTTATTTTAATGATATAAAAACACATATTATATTCCAAGGGGAAAAAAAAAATCAAAAGTCACTTTCGGAAAGCATGTGTGAATTTTGCATCACATAATTCTGGTCTAACATTTAATTGTTTCAGAATGTATACAGGCATCTTATTTTGCATAAATTCAAATTATTCTGTTCAATGTCCAAATAATTGTTGTATTGCAATAGCCTTCTGCTCTTAAATTTTAATTTCATCACAATGAACATAGATGCTGTCCCACAGGACTATATAGTCTGAGAAAGACTTCAGAAAGCTGCTCAGAATCTATGTGTATCTTTGATATATAGCTCAATACAGACTGCTGCTGATTATAGGTCTAGCAATAATACCTGAGAAACCTGAGTCACTTTGAGACACACAGGACTCTTCTCCAGGCTTTAAAATGGAAAAAGTGTTAAAAAAAAAAAAAAAAAAAAAAAAAAAAAGGTTAAAATATTAAAGCCTGCAAAATCCCCAAGCTTCCTGGAGCCATTAATTCTAGTTCTTTCCCAACTTAACCCTTGTGAAATGATTTACAGTACAGCAAAGGGAGCAGGGAACAGTAGGACGCAGCTTCCACTCTGTAAGACACACAGACTCCAGCCTTAGCACCTATATAACACCCTCAATGAGAAGATGGATGCGTTGTGAATTTCTAGGAACAACCAAACCTTAAGTGTTTCACTTGCTCAGACATTATGGAAAAAAAATAACATCTGTTGTCTTACATCACGCAACATCAAAACTTTTCTGCTCTTCATTAACAAGCACTCAAGGCCGTGTGAGAAGACTGAAGGAACCTACAGGAAGAACCTTCAATTGCTGTCCAACAGCCCTGAGGCTGTTTAAAGTGATTGTTTAAATTACATGCCTGTGAAGATAGACATTTGGTTTTATTTTCAGTACAGGTCAAATAAAAACAAAAAGGATTTTTTTTTCAGTATAAAGTTACAGGCTTACTACTTTAACAAGTAAAGTGTCTGTATTGGCATGCTTCACAAGAGGAAACTGTACCTGATTTTTTTTTTAAATAATTTTTCATCCAACATCTAAAGGGTCTTCAAATTGAAATGATTGAAACAAGTTGTATATTTGTCATAGTAGGATGTAATTATTCATTTGATTTCTGAAAGACATTGTAGAGAGAATAAAACTTCCTTAATCATCTTTCATAATATTGTGCATGTTTGCACTACCAGGTCTTAGATTAATACCATACTGGTAATATATTAATGGATTCTAGACATGAAAAAACAGGGTTTAAGCACATAACACACTATTATGTTTTCAGTGATATACTTGAGGACTGGGATAAAAGCTAGAATCAGAACCCAAATAAAAAATTATTATTTATTAATGGCTGCCAGGACAAGACCCAGTGTGATATTAAGAAGAAGGTAGAGATGTAAAAATGAGGGTGGGGAAAATAATTTAACAGAGCCTAAAAATAACTGTAATTCACTACTAAAGCAGGAAAAGAAATATTTCTAAGATATGAGTTGGAATTATAATAATCTCTAAGACTGAGTATTCCTCTGTTTTCATTAAAGTAATAGTTTTAACAAAATTCCTCTGGATTTGCCTGGATTCCAAGAGGTCACGCTGAAAGCAAGATTGTATTTGTAAAGTCAACACAAGGATCATATTTCTGAGTCAAGTAGTTTTATGACAGCTCTCGAACTCGCAAGGGCACCAGCACAGCTCTGTTAGAACTACGCTCTCAGTAGTTCTCAGGGACTGGCCAGGGACTCTGCTTTCTCCTTAGAGTATAGTATAGGTATTTTACATGTAGACGTGTATGGGGAAAGCACAGGATGAAAAGGTAGGTGGCACTGTGGAAATGCAAAATAGATTCTCCCTATATGATACTTCTTTAGGTATCCCTATTAGCATAGGCCAAGAACCACGCTACAGTTAGGTTATTGCCTCTTTTCTTGTTCTATTCCCTGCCCCATTGGCCTTATATTGAAGGAAACAGTATCACAGAGACAGCTAATTGCACTTAGAGACCAGATTCTTGCAGAAAAACCTCCATGCAGCCTAACTCTGGGGCATGTCTAAGCTCACAGTTAACTGATTTTGAAATTATTCCTGCATTGCATTGCAAATTGATTTCAGATGAATAGCTTTAAGAAGCAGAAGTCAATATCCTTTAAGCCAGCATTAGTTCCTCCAAATAATGAAAAGAGAAAAAAACAGCAGCTAAAAAATATTAAATCTGACATACCATCACAAACATCACAAATCACAAAGATTTTCAGATGTTCTGATGAGACTTCAGTAGCTTCTTAATATGTTAAGAATTATACCTACAATACTATTCAAGAAATAAAAGTGTCTGCTAAAATCAGGATGTGAATAAAATAGTGTGTGAAAGAAAATGTAGTAATTCAAGATGAGAGCACCGAGGCACAATACCTTTCCTCAGCACCACAGGCTCAATTTGAAAAGATAGTTTCTGTGGGATAAATCTGTCAGCAGACTCCAGGTCCTAAGGAAAAAGGTTTGATATGTCTCAGAGAGCAGCAAGGGAAGGGAAGGTGAGCTGGGAGTTCAGAGTAACAGTGAAGCAGGCAGGAGCAGGGTCCTACCAACAAAGTCCGCAGTCCCACAGAACCTGTGCAGGAGCAGAGCAGATCCAGTCCAAACAACAGCTCAGATTGTCAGGCAAAGTTGGTAGCGATGAGGCAGGTCCAAGGTCAAGCCAAAAAGTCAGGTTAGTAGATCAGGCTCAGGATCAGAATTAGGAGGGTACAAGGCTGGGTGAAAGTGTACATGTACAGTAGCTCTCACAGAGACTGAGAGCATCTCCCCAGCACTCCTGGGGCAGAAGGGGGGCACAACGAAAGAAGAAGGAAACAAAGCAAAAAGAAAAAAAAACAGCTCCCGGGAGAAGAGGGGTGAACCCCTGCTGAGTCTTCTACAGCTTTTTATCAAACAGCTCTGCTTCAAAGCTGGGCTGCTGCATTATCGGAGCTGGCACTGACCCTGGGTAACCAAACCCCTGGGATAAAAGAAATGTGCTCAGGATCCCTACAAAATGTCAGGCTGAGAGCATCAGGCTTCCCTTGAAGGATGTACCCATAGGCAGGCATTGGACCTTCCAAAACTCAGACAAAAAGGAAGTGGGGTTTTTTTTTGTGACCAAGAATATGTAATTCACATTCTCTTGTATTTCAACTATACCAGTGAAAACAATGAAATCCCTTTGAACCAAATAGGAGTTTTGTCATGAGCACAAATTTGATCAGAACTTTTACCATCCATTCTTTATTTCTATAAAAAACCCAGTTATTTTTGTGACTACCATGTTGAGAAAGAATTATGTGGTTTTTTGAATTCATAATTTTAAAAACTGTAAGAAAATTAAATAACAAAGAAATTTCAATTAAAAATGTCAATTCTTACTGTGCTAGTGACATTTTCTTACTTTTCAACATCTCTTAATTCATTCTTAGCCAATTGATGCTAACAACTGAAAGCGAGTAATATTGTGAGCTAAGTGCTGTGGTTCTGTATAATGAAAAACGTAATAGCTCCTCTATCAGATTAATCTTGTCCAGACATCCTAGGAATCATGACAATTAGAGAAAATGAAAATTTTTATAAGATTAGAGCTTCTTATTTTAACAGATTTAGAATTCGAGCTTCAAATGACCTTACTGAGTGTTACGTAATAATACCTATAGGGAATGATTGCCTCAAATCAGCTTTTCTCAAGTAATGAACAATGAAGAGCCCTTCTGCCTGGTGTTGCATCTTCTCCTTTTTATTGCTTTTCCTACTGATCTTCATGATGTTTATTGGAAGGATCAGTAAAAGGAGATAAAAACTAAAAAGGAGTAGGTTTTCTTTCACTGCTAGGTAGACATAGCGAACAGATCAAGTAAAAGGCACCATTTTGAGGATGAGTATCCGCTACCAGCAGAAAGGGAACATCTCAGAGAGCAGGAAAAAACACAGCTAGAAAGTATGTGTAACAAGAATGCAGGACCAAATCAGGAGAATGAGAAGAACATCAGGAAGCAGAACATTCTGCCCATTAAAATCAAGAGAAATGAAGGTGAGAATCTTTGAGACTACTTTTTTCTAGCAGACTATAATCCAGTATTTATTATGGCTTCTGAAACAATATGAGCCTTCCTGACTGATGTCTTCAGATGCTGTGTCAATACAAATGCTAAGCAGTGTGACTAAAAAGAAAGAATGAAGGGAAAATAGTATAAAAATAGACAGCATGTTATTATAAAAGTATAAAGGAATGCATTTTGTTATTACTCTTCCAGACAAATAATGAATTGCTCTAACATTATTCAACAGCAAACAGGGTAATAATACTTGGTATACATTGCAGTGGAGTGTCGGGGCTATTTCCAGCTAGGAATTCCCCTAAGGAAGATCAGTCTTCTGCAACGTCATTACCGAAGTTTCTATTTGGTGACATGAAATATTGGCGAAATGCAATTTCTAAGGGAAACAGTCTGAGACCACAGAAAACATAAAAAAGTTCAAGAAGGCTCTGGCCCAAGATAATCATGTGGTCACCGAAAGGGCTGTTCAAAGAGTGGAGCTGCACAAGCAGTGGGGCTGCTTATCCAAATCAATGGCCATAGGAAAAAGCAAGCCAGCAGATTACCCTGAGACTGTTTCAGTGAAACAATAAGGTGAGTAGAAAGCAGACACAGGAGTACTAAATTATCTCAAACTGTGAGGTCGACTTAATTTCTGTTAACCTGTATGTGATTCTTACAGCTAAAACTAATCTAGGAAGGGTATCATAAGCAAAATCAGTACAGCTATGACATTTTAAAAAGCAAGCTAGTTTTTTTCCTTTACCTGATTAAAATTCAAGCTGCAGTTATAGCTCCATAACCAACTGTGTTAAGATTTTGCCCTTTGTTGCATTCCATCTCTGATATAAAATATATATAAAAATGGCTTTGATATAAAAAAAAAAGGAATATCCTACCCAACTCACCATTGCCTAAGGCTTCACATACTATGTACAGTTTGCATAGAACTCCACTATGTCTAGAACTTATCTCCAGTTTCTTATAAAATAAATTTTTTACCCTTTCAGAATTTTGAAAGGTAAAATATGAGCCTAAAGTAATCCTAAAATAACATCTCTGTGGATCCACAGGTACCAGATTATATAATTTCCAAGATGGCAGTTTAAAAATTTGCATAATTTTTACCAACAATTAACTTTAATTAACTTTAATTTCACAACTAACCACTCAGCAGAAATGTCTGGTGAATATGGCATGGTTTTTCAGAAGGCTGGGGTTTTTTTAAAGTTATTATTAGTTTACATCTTAGTGGGTGACTGAAGAGCTTAGAGACTTTTGTGTGAAAAGTAGGTGTATAATGTTCCGGGATACAGTGGGCGTTGATTATGAAAAAGATCCTTAGATTTCGTCCCACTAAGGCTTTTAATTTCATAAAGTTTTCAGAATGGCACTGTCATCTGTTAAATTCAGGAATGCACAGGAACGTCCATGCTCTGGGCTTATGTAAACTAAGATGTATTCATCTGCAGGGACCAACTAAACTTCCAGTTTTGTGAGCAACATATCTGCTGGCTAAGGGTGCCCTACTAGATAAATAAAATAAATGTCACAAACTTGATGGCAAAAGTAGGATAAAACTTTTCATGTTTTGAAGGGAAAAAATAAAAATTTTGAATTCAGTCATGACAAAAGCACTGACTTCACACAGCTATATTAGGACTAACTACAGTATTCTAAGGTAAATGTTAATTCTGTGCCTAAGCATCTATATAATGCCTCCATGAAGGGATGAGCACCTCAGCGATGTTTTTCCTGATGCTGTCTGGTCAGATCCATTACCTCTGACTCAGCAGTATTAGAACTAAAATCAAAGTGGGCAGATTTCAGCATCGCATCTGAACTACATCCCATAAAAGTTGTTGGTTTGTTTTTTTTTTTAAATCCATAGTGGTTTTTTTCATTGCTTTATTTTATCAGAAAGAATGCTTTATGCAAACTTACTTTTTTTTTTTTGGAAAAAAAAAGGGAGCAGATTTATCAGAGTGTGCAAGATTTATCAGAGTTTGCTTTAACTTTTAATTTGCAAGAGTTAAAATAAACTGTCTTCTCTTTTCCTTCAGTCCTTGCACACTGAAGATTGGATAGTGCAATTTTTTTACTACACAAAGTGACTGCACCCGCTTGAGACAGTAATCTGTGATTACAAAAAGTACAATACAGTAGAGAACTGGAATTAAAAATGCTATTTGCAAGCAGTTTCTCCATATATGCATTAAAATTTTGCCTCCAAAACTTAACCCAAAATTCTAACACTGTGCAAATGAACTCTAAGAACACATCTGTCTTCAACTATTTTTGCTGTTCCTGTACACAGACCTTTGGATGTAAGAGTACTCAGATTTTCATCTGTAATCAAAATGTGAGCACAAATGCATTTGTTCAGATTCAGTATCTTGCCTGTAATAAAGACCGGAATGCATTCAGTCATGGTCCTCCCTTCACCCAGCATATTTCCATTTGTTTATATGAAACTTATAAGACTCAGATGATAATTAAGGGGGTGCTGGATATGTGGAATAAGCAAGACCAAGCAAAGGCAAAGCATGTGTCTGAGGGGAAGTTTAAACACCACTTCTTGTCGGTGAAAGAGAATGCATGGATGTGTAGTGTACCAGGATAATTTTGGTGGAAACATGAAAGGCTAGCAGCACTGTTTTTTAACCTTCACATTATTTTCTTTGACTTATTCAGTAAGGAATATGCTTCAGTGCATGCATTAGGAACCCTGGGTTCTGTCATTATGCGGCATGAATCCTGCCACTCCCATCATCACCCTGAAGCTCAACCCTGTTGTTCCTTAAAGAAAGTCTTATACTGAATTATTATAGTGTTGTTTCTGGATAGACTGAATAAAAAGGAAAAAATTTCTTAATCCATGTATCTCATGTAAATGAACACAGCTGGTTGAACATCACCATTCCTGTCTCAGATAATTCCAAAGCTCTGAAAGGATGCTATTGCTTTTTCAAAGCATAAAAGGAACTTTAAGTTGCAGAAAGCAGGAAAAAATCTCTGCCATTTCTGTGGGGGAGATGTTCAGAGAAGTTTTGAAAATTAGAATCCGAGACCCCACCTTCAGTTCCCATCAACATTAGAAAACTGATCGTGGCTGACAGAATAGAAAGGACACTGGGCAATATTCCACCCAAGCCTGCCAGCATTTCATTAACACAACACTGAAACAGATATGTTTCTGTAAAGCTCTATTTCGAGAAATCAGTATTTTTCAAACTAGAAATATTTTGTCTCAATTGAAAATTCTTAATCAATAGTAATAACACAGTATCTACTCTATAATTAGCTGACTAATCAAAATAAACAATCTTGTGAGAAGTGTTTTGGGAGAGAACTTTTTATAGCACTGAGTTCTATTTACTGAGAAGTTTTGACTTGTCTGGGCTGTAGTGGCTGTTTGTTGAAATACTTTATTTTAAGGTGAGTGACTCTTCAGGCTATATTCAGTTTTTCTCTAACTGAACTTATATCTTATTAAACTTCTTTTGGAGAAAAAGTCTCATCTTCTAAACAGCCATCTGACATGCTCACTGAAGATACAGGACAACACTTGTACAGATGCAAGCAGAGCTTCCCTAAGGCAAATGGAATAGTGTGTAATTGAATTGTGCTTCAGTCTTCACAAACCCTGGGGGTTTAATTCAGAATCAAATTTTTATCTAGTTTTGATAAACCCCAACCATTTCATTCCATTGTAAGACTTTCTGTGAAGATTTTTATGAAAAGTAAAAGAATTGCTTGAGAAGAAACGTATCAGAGAAGCCCAGTTTTCAGTTTCAGTTATGGTTTTCAACTCATGAAAATGGATTTTTAAAGTAAAACAAGGCAAAGGAGGAACAGAAGAATTAGGACATTCTAAATGGTCATTAATTATGATTACAATAAATATATTTTTTCTACAAATGCACACTTCAGTGGACACTGCTCTTGTTTATATTGAGCGAGAGCACAGCAACCTAGTGGATGCAAACTAAGCTGATGGGGCAATGCCACACATCAGTAAAATATATAGGCAGTGAATTAGAACTAGAAAACGCAGTCTTATGCAGCTCTACAATTTAAAGGACATTTTAGGATGCATTCAAAATACAGGATCAACTAAGCATCTATAATCTGTAGAATTCTCTTTTCAGTATTCACAGGTTTCTCCTAGATTTGGGAAGTTTGCCTTGGGAAACAATACTGCGCAGTTTTTAGCTAGGCAAAAGTCTCACTTTAATTAATTCTTCTTTCAGTCTAGTGTTGCCTCATTGACATCAGTTGAATTACTATTCATTATGCTGGTGAAAGACACCAGTCAGTTCCTGCACAAGTTCAATTGGTTAGAGGAATCATTCATTAATCACAAAAATAAATGTAATTGTTCAGCTCTGACATGCTTTTATAGAAGGATATGTGGTGTTATGAAAGATAATATCCTGAAATTATTTTACTTGGTCATTTCACAATATATCCATTACTCCAATAACTTTGCTCCATTATTCAGCTAATATACAAATTAGTCTTTATAGTGAGATAGTGCAAGTTCAAACTACTATAAATTAATGATTTCCAGTTTCTATTTTCAAGGGTATTCCGTTCATTTTAGACAAGTATTATCTGCCTAAACCCACCCCCCACACCCCCCCAAAAAAGAAAAGAGTTAGTCAGATCTTCCCCAAATTCAATTATCTTTAATTCAAAATAAAAGTTGTCAAAAATTTAACCCATGCAGCAGGTCTTTGGGATAGTGAGAGATTTGTCAGAATTTGAATATTTCAAACATTCTCTCCTCCTCATATAGCTGTTTGAGTCAGATTTTTTCCCAAAAGTATAGGTTGAATAAATTAAGAAACAGCAAGAAACTAAGACCTGGGTTTAGAACATTCATAAAAATGAGGTATAAAACAGGTACAATAGACTGATAATGGCATACGTGCTTCTGGGAAAACAGGGAAAAAATACCAAGATTAGAGTGGTAATTCATAAAATGTCTTTAAAAGTTCACATGTTGCATGGCTGAAATTGGCAATACAAACAATAAATTTGTCTTAATCAAGAAAGAAAAATTAGAGGAACAATCTGTAGTTTATTGAATCCATATCTTGATTAAGCTAGAAAGCCATGCCCATAAGATTATGAAAAATGCTGACAAATTAGTTTTCTTCCTTTGCACTAAGAGATTTTTTTTTTTATTTCCAAAGGGGGAAATTGTGCTTCTACATCTGTACCAAGTCACAAACAAAAACAAGTGTACATGAATTTAGCCTCATCTAGAATATAAAGCCCTTTCACCTGTAGAATGGTGATCAGGTCAGAGTGACTTAATCAGAAGACTTAAAAACCCATTATTCTCTATTTCTTTTCTTGTTAAGAAAAGCTTAAACACTCCACAGCAATCCAAAGCTTTTTAAAACTATAACACGTAAATAAATAAGCTATAAACATTATACCATTTTACTTCCATGATAAACAGACTAGAAAAACACTGCAGGGATGGAGGAATTCTCAACTATATTAAAGGGAAAAAATATGACTACATAAAGGTATCAAGAACATCATAACAAAAGGCTTGTACCATTGCCTAACTTACCAAGACCACTAAAATATAATATTACTTCAGTCACTGAAACAGAAAAATGAAATTTTTCCAAATCTGAAAGAAAAGACATTAATAGTCGCATAGAAATGCAATCCCATATATTTTTTCACATAGTTTTTATTCCTAACCACTAAAATAATAAAGAAAGTATAATTAGTGATCTTAAAATGGAAATTTATTGAGCTTTTCACATAAAACATGTTACTTTGGCTGAAAAATGTGCCCTGACGTAACTTCTTATCTCTACAGCATTATATCAAAAAATTAATCCGCTCATTGGAACTTATTCAAAATAAGAGGATAAAAGGGCAACTAGAGAAATCTAAATCTGAAAAATCAGTAGAAAAACTAACTTGTTGCAGAAAATATTTAAAATTCTCCTGAGGATTTGTCTTAGAAAATACCTCTTTAAAGTCTTGGTGATACAATGCTTCTGCTCTTGTTAGTTAAGTGACAGTCTTTTCTCTGGCAAATGTGAGTTAAGAGTTCTGTGCTTCTCTCTGATCTGATAACATTATTATTATCCAAAAAATTACAGGATATGAAAATCTGTGTTTTCATTGCATTAGGAACGGACAACTTCATGACCTAAAACAAATAAAAGAAATTTAATCTTTAATAAGCAAGCAACACATTATTGTCAGTTTTAACAAAAATAATAGGAAAAGCATTTGGAATCTCAGTCTTTTTTGAGACACTGCAAACTTAATTCTTTCTCCTTCATTTGCTATCTTTGGCTTTAGTACATGTCACCATCTTCCACTACTCATTCCCCATTGGAAACTCACTTTTTCTTTTTTTGGTCCCTCAGTATGAAATAAATTTATTCACCAATAGATCTCAAGTAGAATTATTTTCATGCTGGAATAGAAAGCAGTTGGAAGTTATCTCCTTGCGTTAACTTTGAACTGTAGAAGAAAGTAAATGTTACCTAATTCAGGCATCTGAACTAGTTTGGTTACCCTGAGTTCACAGTTCACTGAGTCTTCCAAAAGATAATTCAGACAAGGAGCTGAATTTTGAGTCTTGTTTTGCTCCTCAGAAAAAAATCTTTTGGTGTGAGCCAGAATGGGACAGCAGTGACAGCCAGACCTGTGTGTCACTTTCAGGACTGGATCCAGGCAGCTGTGACCCTCTGACACAGCTTTGGGCTTTCCAGAATGGCCTTGGCTTTTCATGAATCAATATTGCTGGTGAATGGCCTTCAGTAAGAGAAGTCTATTTGTCTTCAGCTTTCTGTGAAGGATTTTAATTTCTAATAGAGTGAAGAAATTGCTTTAAAAGTTTATTGCCATTTTTTAAAATATTTGCTTTAAACATATTTATCCCCCCTTCTGAGTTCCCATTCCATAATATTTGCCTCACCTAACCTGATCTCCTTCTATGACAAAGTGACCTGCTTAGTGGATGAGGGAAAGGATGTGGGTGTTTACTAAAGTAAAGCCTTTGACACTGTTTCCTACATCATTCTCCTGGAGAAACTGGCTGCTCATGGCTTGGACGAGTGTACTCTTCGCTGGGTAAAAAGCTGGCTGGATGGCCAAGCCCAGAGAGTTGTGGTGAAGGGAATTAAATCCAATTGGTGTCCAGTCACAAACAGTGTTCCCCAGGGCTCAAGTCTGGGGTCAGTCTTGTTTAATATCTTTATCAATGATCTGGAGACCTTATTGCTCTCTATAACTGCCTGAAAGGAGGTTGTAGCAAGGTGGGTGTTAGTCTCTTCTGCCAAGTAACAAGTGATAGGATGAGAGGAAACAGCCTCAAGTTGCACCAGGGGAGGTTGGGATTGGGTATTAGGAAAAATTTCTTCACTGAAAGGGTTGTCAAGCATTGGAATGGGCTGCCCAGGGAAGTGGTCAAGTCCCCATCCCTGGAGGTATTTAAAAAATGGGTAGACGAGGTGCTTACGGACACGGTTTAGTGGTGAACTAGGCAGTGTTAGGTTAATGATTGGACCTGATGATCTTAAAGGTCTTTTCCAACCTTAATGACTCTATGATTCTATCTGCAAGGCTTTCAAGAGTTAAAATATTTATTGAAACAAAACACAGAGAATTGCATTTCTCTTCTGACACAGTTATCTCAGGAAGCCAGTTTAAACACATCACACCTCAAAAGAACATCTGTGTCATGCTGCTTTATTGAACAAATGCATTTTAATGACAAACTGTGCAAAAAATTGAAAAAAACTTCCTTTTACCCACAAAAATCAAACAAATTGGTATTGTTTATGCTTTAGATTGACTTATTTTTTTGGTCTATAATTGAAAGCAGATTTTATCTTTCTGAAAGAGCAGGATGTATTATTTTTGTACAAACAAGGAAAACACTTTCATTTGGATGGGCTTGAGGTCTTCAGTGGTCATTCTTGTTAACATTTGTTGGTTTTTATTTTAAGCTGTCACATTCTGGAACATTCTTCTGTCAGAAAGGTATTTCTGTCAGATTTACGTTCACTCTTGGAATAGTGTGTGCAAATTCTATGTACTACAAACTCTGATCTTGTTAGTCCTTTACCTGTTTTAATTAACAGATCAGACAATTAGAGCCACTCTTTTTTAAAAAAAAAATCCTATGCTCCTGACCTCTTCAAACATAATGTTTGCTTTTCTCAATCCTACCAAATACATTTTATGAAGATATCTGTATTGCATAGAAGTGGGTTTAAAGACTGTCTTCATACCACAAAATCTTACAGCCACAATTTTCAAAATGCATTTATTAAGGAACTGTCAAATGATCAGACACTGCCAGCTTGAGGATCATTTCATTTTAGCAGATCTTGTTAATTACATGGTTACACTGCATAATTTTTGTTTTGAAGCTGATGAATTCTATCTCCATTACTTACAGCTGCAGAATGAAGGGAAGTAGTCATGAGATTAATTCACCTAACCATTATTGGTGAACCAGTGAATAAGTACCAGTTCAGAGTAATTTACTGAAATGCTTTATGTATTGCTGTTTGTGAGATGCAACTGAGTGCGTATTGGCTGGCTGCTGGTTTTGCTTACCTTATGAGCGCGTAATTAATTTCCTTGAGCTTCTCTGCAAAGGTTTTTAATGCAAAGTACATTAAAAACATTCAAACATCAGCTGGAGAGAATGGACCACAAACACAAGATCTGATTGCTCCAGGGGTTTGGCCCCATTTGCTGTCTGAGAGAATAAGCTAAGTAACAAAATGAAAGAGCTGTTGGACCATCATAATGCATGCAAAAAGCATCATATAACAGCCCTGTAGTGTGCATCATAAGATGCAATACAAAACTTCTACCTCTCTGAACGGCTAAAACGATCATATTTGCAATGAAAGAAATAACTTATGATCAGATGAGAAAAATCAGCAAGACAAATATGACAGTAACTTGGCATTAATATATGATTTTCAAGCTGAAATACATAGTTTAACTATAGAAGGAAGAAAATTAACATACCACACTATTCAAAGACAATTTGTATCAATTGTATTCAAAAGTAAGTTAGTGAGGCTCTGGAGACTGCTCTCAGAATGACTTGCATAAATTAGGGGACTGCTCTAACTTATACTTGGAAACCTCTCTGGGAAGTTTCCAGTGGAAGGTATCATTACAATGCATCATACTCTTTCTTTATCTCTGTCATCCACCTGTAGCAGCAACACACCAGAAAGAGTCAGCAAATAGTGTAAGATGTAATTTCTTCATTCATCTCTTGTCTATACCATTCTTATTAAGCCCTTCTGGAAGACTACAACCTTTCTTACAAAAAAGTTGACAGTAACCCATTTCTTCTTCAATATTTTTTTTTTTAAAATAGATATACTTTTAAGGCTCAAACAACACACTGAAAGTGATTTTTAAGAACCCACCTTGAATATGAAAAGTTTAAAAGAGACAAATCAGTGAAAAACAGTACATTTCTGTAGCACAAACATGATACAAAAGTCTCAAAGGCAGTACAACTGAAATTACTTTTGAAAACATACATTTTAAAATACAGCATATATAAAGCACTTAGATTTGTAAAGTACCTTTCCTTTATTTGTGCCTTGGCAAAAATGTGTGGAAATTTGGGGCAGATAGAAATGACACAGCTTATTGAGTAGGAAAACAGTGGTTCTTAAAAAAAACATGCATAAGCAATCTGATTTTATAGCTCTAAGAGAAGGAAACAATTGTGGAGATTGTGAAATTCCCTTTGAAAAATTTTTTTTTTTTCCCAATCATTTTCTTTTGGAGGAATGGAAGAGAGTGAGGTTTTCTCTCACAAACGTGTCTACTTTAAATAGATATTTCTGGAGCACAGATTCATGACCTACGCTTTCTCTTGCTAGCTAAATTGCCAGCTGCTACATGAGATCTCCCATTTAAACTCCATAGATGTTGGTGCTCTGGCTGTGTCGTGGTTTAACCCCAGCCAGCAACTAAGCTCCACACAGCCATTCACTGACTCCCCCGCAGTGGGATGGGGGAGAGAATTGGAAGGGGAAAAGTGAAAACTTGTGGGTTAAGATAAAGACAGTTTAGTAGGTAAAGCAAAAACTGCACATGCAAGCAAAGAAAAACAAGGAATTCACTCACTGCTTCTCATGGGCAGGCAGGTGTTCAGCCATCTCCAGAAAAGCAGGGCTCCATCACATGTAATAGTTACTTGGGAAGACAAACCACAATAACTCTGAACATCCCCCCCTTTCTTTTTCTTCGCCCAGAATTATATGCTGAGCATGATGTCGTATGGTATGGAATATCCTTTTGGTCAGTCGGGGTCAGCTGTCCTGGCTGTGTCCCCTCCCAGCTTCTTGTGCACCCCCTGCCTGCTCAATGAGAAGCAGAAAAGGCCTTGACTCTGTGTAAGCACTGATCAGCAATAACTAAAACATCCCTGTATTGTCAACACTCTTCCCAGCACAAATCCAAAACATAGCCCCATACTAGCTACTATGAAGATATTTAGCTCTACCCCAGCCAAAACCAGCACAAGCTGCACAGCTATGTTAATCATATTTTTTTTTCAGAGTTCTTCAGTAGTAATTATTTTAAACACATAAAAGAAGCAATAATAGTAATTCAAACATATCCTCAGCAGAGGGGTTAGAAAAGAACTGAGTCCCATCACCTGTAATCACGCATGTCACAGCATCCTAATATCTAGCTACATCTTGAAATGCACAGGCCTTTTCTATCTCTACTCAAAGTACTAAACTATTCTGGAACTATTCCTGTTTCAGTGGTTGAAAGCCTTTTAATTTATGATCTAAATTTATTCCTGGCCTCTTTGTATCCATTTGCTTTAATGACAATATTATCATGTAGCTTAAAATTCTTTCCTCTTTGTAGGTGCGTGTCATAGATAGAATATTATTATTAGCTCATTTTTTCCTAATAATGGTCAATCTCTGATTTTTTTAAGCAGCCTGTAGTTTATGGGCAGCTTGAGTGTAGTTTCCGTTTTGGAGCTTAATTCCATATGCATGTAGAATTCTATGTGCAAGGAGCTGATGTTCACACAACTGCTGGGTAAGTCAAATAGCCAGCTGTGAAAGGAATTGAGCAAAATGGATCAACATTACCACAGGTAATCTGCAACACAGATTACAAGTTACAGTGCAGGCAACTGCAAGCCTGCAACCCACCTCCAGTATAGAAGGACCCTAGGACAACATTGTTTTCCACTTTGAACAATGCCCACTGCTTCCCTTCCTTAAGCCCTTCAAGTCCATAAAGTGTCTTTTGGCAATCTGAAGATTTCTGCATGAGATTTGTAATGTCTACTCTGAATTTAGCCTGCTTTTCTGTATGTCATAGGTCATTCCTTTTCACCAAGCTAGCCATATATGAAACACAATACCTTATATTTTGCTAAATAGTTTCTTGCAGAAAGCTGTACTGTCTTGTCTGGTACAGTCTGATCTTCTGTTAAGTTACCTTTATTATTAAACTGTGTGCCTAAATTCCTGTTTGAATTTGTCTGTCTCGCATTGATTTTTCTTCTGCCTTTCCTCTTTAAATTAATGTCCAGCATGTTCTGCCCCTTTGAGGTATTTGTACACTTCAATCATGTTATTTTTCAATCTTCTCTTTGAAAAACTAAGTAGATTGAGCTCTTAAAGTCTCTTACTTTAAGAAAATTTCGCTAACTCTCACATCATGTATTAGTGGCTTTGTTTCAGTACCTTTCCTAATGCTTTAATGTCCTTTTAAAACTTGGACATGGAATATGATGTAATGTCCCAGAACTGGTCTCATTAATATCATATAAAGTAATAAGGGACCTTCATCCTTCTACTCTCTCTTTCCACACCACCGGATAACACAGTAGTGCAGTGAGAACTTTACCACAACAGCACTGAGTTGTTCAACATGAATTCTGCATCGTTCTTCAGACTCAACTGTTTTCTCCAACTCTGCCCACATTCCCAATTCATGTATCTCTTAATATTATTCATCTGTCCATTTTAAACCATTCTACTTAAATTGACTGAATTTAAGAAATAGGTTATTTTCTTGCCTTCATCAATATTTATAGCTCTCTCAATTTTTTGTAGTTCTTAGTTTTAAACCATCAAGGATTTTGTGTTTTCATTCCAGATCATAGATGGCAGTGCTGAACACCATTCTTACAACTCCCTACAGCAGCTTTTTGTCTAGAATTTAGAGTATGGGTGCTAATCTAGAGAAGCTGCATCTTGGCTGTGCCAGGCTGCTTCTCACTCTCTAATATTTATATCTCCCCATAAATTTCTTCAGCTTGACCTAACAGTTTCTGACTCAGATATGACTTTTGGTAGGTCATGCACTCACAGACCTGCAACTTAGGATGTTTTCCTACCTCAGTCCATGAAATTCCAACTTGACAGTCTTCAAGGCATGATGCAAAGCTCATGTCTCCTCAGATTTCAGGCAAACACTAATTTAACAGACAGAATAAGCCCAAGAGAGGAGTAATTATAGTCCTGGTGATTCCAATTTTCTGCTAATGCCTTGTTTTGTATGAAGCTTATGTGGAACAAAAATTCCTATCCTAACTTTTGATGGTGTGAATTCAGCCAGCCACAAATAATTTTTTGACTACATCATTTGACAGCATTTTCCATTTTTTTCTTGATTTTTGTCCACTACTTCAGTTAACAAATTTCTTCTTAATTTTTTGGCAAGGCTTAATTTACATTGTAAAGATGTTCAGAACACATTCAGGGAAGTGAAATAAAGTACTTTAAGTCTGAAACTAGAAAATGGTTTCAACCCTTATAACTGTTAGTAATATTTACCAATAGCCCACAGGAACAATACAGATCACTACCAGGGCTAGCATTCTTGTTTGTAACTTTTCCTGGTAAAATATGAAGAGACCAGAAGCCTGGGGTGTTATAATCTCACTCCAATAAAAGACTTCAGCAATGGGAAGCCTTCGCTGCCTCTACCTGTGAATAAAAATGTACAGCTTTACTTCTCAGTAATTTAAAGTTGCATAATGACTTCATGCTAATCACAAGTCTATTGCAGCTTACTTTTGAATGCACCACAGGATAAAAGTTTTGTGGATTTTAATATCTTATAATTCTGCCTGTAAGAAAACGCATGCACAAATTATTTAAAAAATGCAACAGGTCAGAGTAAATTCCCTCTAGAGTTGTGCAAAGCCATTCCTGGAATTATGAAATAATTGTGTATTGAGGAGGAAGCTATGTGCATTAACATTAAAAGGACCTGAATTCATACTTCATGAAAGGAGTGTAATTTTCTCTAACCACTTAGCCAAAGGCTTATTTTTCAGAGGCAATGTACAATAAAACTGAAGACTCCTTACCATGCAGAATTTTTATGTTAATTTGTAAACAGAAAACCCATACTTTGCCAGGTAGGCCTTCCTAAAATCCATTGTCTTACTCAGGTTTTACTATATTACCAAGTCTTGGTCCTTTTTAACTAGAACAGTATTCCATAAGTCAGCTCAGATAGATGAAAGTATTATTTGTTCAACAGTATTCTTGAAATACATGTTTACGATCAAAGGTAATTTAGAAGGGCAGAATTTTGCAGAGCTCACCCAGCTTTTACTCAGTAACACACCAAGCTGAGAAAAAGGGAAAACATTCCTTGAAGAAATATTTAATTACAAATTACGGCTGATTTCTAAAATAAAACTTGCTTATACATAATGTATTAATTATTCTTAATACATTGTTTTTAGAAGTAAACAATAAAATTATTCAAGATACTCTGGTACTTTTAACTGACTAATGAAAACAAATACTAATGATAGTATCATACTAAAAGATGAATGCCACTTTGAGAAAATCCACAGTCACAGCAATTACTATTTTCCTATTCACCGTTAGTTACCTTAATTTCAAAGTGCTCTATTCCACGGCAGCCTTTAAAAGCAACAACTACAAGTAAAACAAAGAAAGATGTAAAAAAAGTTCAGAGAAGTGAAAAAAAACAAACAAATTCAGAGAAAGTGATCAATACTGAAGTTAACAATGGGCCTTTGTATATTTGTGTTCTCGAGAATTTATTTAGATCCAGAATAAAAATATAGGCTATATATACAATGTGTAGTGTAGGAATTCTATATACACTATAAAATAGAAATGTAACTTTCTTATACAAGAGTATAAGAAAGAAATCTATATGGTTTTTATATATATGTATGTACAGAGTATCTAGATTCTCCTGCCTTGCAAATAGATAAAATCCAGTAAAGTGTAATTGGACACTCATATTTTATTTGCTTTATAACTACTTATGATGTTTTCAGAAATATAAATGACTATGAGTTGCAATAATATGATGCATCAGAGATATTCAGAATGATTGATAATGAAAATGATGTCAGAAGCCAATAGGATAATTTCAAATTGAACTAGAAAAAGAATATGTTAAGTACTTACTTTCTCAGAAAGGGAAATACATTCTCCAGCTATGGGAAGAAATAAAGAACAAGGTTAGCTACTGAAGGAGATTAAAGAAACATTTTTACTGAAAGATAATACTGGAAGAGATACCAAAGTATTCAGAACAATTTAGAAATATCCAACAGTTTAGAAATTTATGAACAATCTAGAAATATGCAAATCAAAATACACATAGAATAGAATAAATACTAGATAAGAATGATTAATTTTTAACTCTTTGATTTCATTTTATATTACAATTAAAACACTTAATTGCTGGCTTAAATTAAAATATGAGTAAACCACAGAATTCTAGAGGTTTCTATGTTCATATTCTCTGTGTGTCCAAATTTGTAACACTCAAGACTTAACATGAAATAATTTTGATTTAAGATGTTACATCCAAATTTCAAATTTGGAGATTGATTTATTTTTTAGTACATCTTCTAAATGGAAGTTGCCATAAAACTTTAACTTTTCATGTTTCAAGTAACACGGTCTTGGTAGGAAAAAAAATTGTATTCCCAGTCTGTGCTTACGATGGCATCTGCATACACACACACCTATTTGGAATTTTTCCATTTTGGAACTCCATCCATTGTTAACAAGCAAAGTTCAGAGTAGGTTTTTTTATGAGTTAGAAAATTCCTAAGGGTTTTACATTATTCCCTGTGTTTACATCTAAGCAAAGGCATATTTAAGCACTTCTAAAAGAGTGAAGTGGCATTAGTAGGAGACAATGGATTGGGCAATTAAAAGTAATTCACAACCTTCTGCAATAGATTTTTGATCAGAAGTCAACACAAACAGGAAAAGCTCTTTTTCTGTTTTGAGACTCCATAAGTTTTGGTTGCACTGTGTATCACAATGTTAACAACAATGTTATTTATATATTTACTGACTATGTTGTTTTTTCAATGTGTTGGCCAGCACTTGAGTAAGAGTTCCACAACAATAAAGACCTTTTCTTTGAGTCCACATGGCTGATCACAGTGCTGATACTTTTCTCTCTTGGCATGTGCAGAGCACACTTTAGAATGTCAGTGGGAGTTCTGCATACATATGGAGAGGAGGCTATAGGAGATGACAATTGCCATGTGGCCCCAAGATAAAAATTTTGCCGTAAGTTAGTTCCTTCAGTAAGTTGTGGGGTTTTTTCCACTGGAGCAGTCACTTTTGTTTTAACAGAAAATGAACCTCTAAGACAATGTCAAAGAATCCCATTTGCCAAGGGACCATTTGATATGTTGCATTATGTTTAAATATCAACATAAGACATTGGCTAAACAAAAATTGGTTGTAGTAGTACTATTCTATGAAAGATCCTTACTATTTGTTTTTCTCATTTAGGTTTCTGTTACACCACACCCAGTTAAACAAACCAAGCTTAGAGTAGACTCCAAATTGCGACTTTCCACATGCTATTTGTGTAGATTACACTATTTAACTGTGATAACGGATTGATTACTGTTGACTGGCAGTGTTATTAATCTCCAGAACTCCTGAGGAAGAGGTAACAGCAATGTATAGCAATGCAGTTTAAGAATATAAAATTTGCATATAAAATGACAGATATAAAAAGAACTTACTTTTTCCATTTCTTTGCTACAACTATCCTTGAAGCATAAACTAGCTTGAAAGGCAACCTTGCTGTTTTCCTGTTCATACAACAATGAACTAAATGATTGACTGTGTAAAATGAAATTTTCCCTAACAAAATCTCTAACAGAATGTTTTGTTCTGTTTTTGTGTGTGTTTGTTTTTCCTTGCTGTTAGCTTGGTAGCCACAAAGGAAACAGACAGTGCAAGATCTCGTAGCATGCCAATGTCGCCATCTGATTTCCTGGATAAGCTAATGGGTAGGATGTCAGGCTACGATGCAAGGATCAGACCAAATTTCAAAGGTAATTTGAAACCTAAACTTTCAGGTTTTTAGCATTCAGTATTTCTTCTCACACAAATGCAGTTTCTGGAATAAATATGAAAACAAAGAAGTACACTCACTGAAAAGAAGTGCCGCCTTTTGCATTTCTTTGCTATGACAGTTCATTTCTGTAGCAGTATGCTCTATTCCTGTCACTTCCACAGCTGACCAAAGGCAGACCTTTTGAAAATTTAGCTTATCACTAGATTTGAATTGACAGATGGTTTGTTTTTTTCCTTTCTGAGATGCTTGTTAATGGACTCAAATTCCCACCTTGGATTACCATAGCCTGAAGCACTCCAGAAAGCAAGTTCTGTGAAAGACAAGCAAAACCCTCATACCTGCCTGACCCTAACTAAAAGGAAGAGTGTGTTAATGACATGGTCATCAGAGTCAAACTCAAGAGATCCTAGGTACTGATTCACCAAATTCTCCTGTGACATTAGATTCCTCACTCCTGTGCCCCAGTTCTGCTTTGAAATGGCAATAGGGACCATCTTTCCTCTTGTTCCTTTCCCTTTTCTCAGTTCTCCACTGAAACTGCAGGTTCCCAATGACTGGAATTGTCTATTGGTGTGTGTCTTTTATGCACCTATCACAAAGGAGATTCAAACAAGACAAAGGAGATTCAAAGAAGATTGGAAGTCCAAAAGTTGCAAATGCAATGATCACATCTTCTGAGGGTCTTAACAGAAACCATATTATCCAGACTCAGGCATGCTAAAGTTGAATATTTAATGAAGGATTATACAAACTGTATTACTATACAAACATACAAACTATTGTGCAGACAAATACCACCCTTTCTAACTTTTGCCATCTGGGAAGTTTAGGTAAATTGCACTCTTCTTTTAGAATGCAAAGAGTTCCAATAATACAGTGGAATGATATTTAATTATATTTCTGAATCTTTAAATCAAGTTATCAGTCTTAAAATTCTCCAAGATATAATTTTTTTAAAAGAATAAATCTATTATGATTAAAAATTATATTATTCTTACTTTGCCTTAGCTGCCACCTCCTATGCCTATCTTCTTGGGTCCAAGAGATTCTCTTAGTTCTAACATTTCACTACAAGGTGGGTTTTACTCCATGCTTACTACAAAACTTTTCATTCAAGCAGGCAGGCCTTCCTCTTTTAAGTCATCTGTCACTGCCTTTCCATCTTCATTTTTATTCTGTACTAAATTTTATAATTTTTTGACATCTCCAAGTCCCAGAAACTTAAGTGGTTATGATTCTAAAGCCATCGCTATTTGCTGGTTTTGCCAGAATTTGCCCAGACTGATTCATAAGGACCGAGTAAGTAGTTTGTCAAATTACTTCCTTGCCAGTAAGCCATAAATAGTTGGTGCTGTATATATAAACTTCTTACCTAGGATTTACTACAGCTGGGAAGATTTTCCTTTTAATGAGTTAATGGTGCTGATATTTCTCAGAAAATTATAAACATGCACTGGAAATTCAAACACTTTTCTAAAAGATTTACAACAGTGATCAATATCCCTGAGGACCATACAGAACAAGTCCCTTGGACTTTCCTTGCCAGAACTACTCTAAAGAATGTTCCAGTGCCCAGCTTCCTGGAGGGTTAATGTTTGCAAAGTAATGCAAAACACTGTATTTCTAAAATTACTTTCTTATATGAATGGTAGGTCTGAAATTATTTTTGCTCCTTATTAAAGTTATCTTGACTTTTTGCCACAGTATACTCTTTAGCATGCATTCAACCTAAGGTAAAGCCATGCTGGGCAAAAGAAGACCTCAGACAAAGTCTAAGCACTGCAGTGTTTCTTCTTTCTTCTTTGAGTCTCCTGCAGTCCTACTAATGAGTGTTTAAAAATGAGGAGCTTACATCTTAGTGGTTGATTTGGGGATTAGATTTTGGAGCTTGTCATGGACACCATGCAAGCACAACATTCTGATGGGGCTACAGTGAAGAACAGGCAGATGGTTTAGAGATTAGCATATTAGATACAGTACTTCTTGAAAGTATAATTCAAAAGACTTAGAGCCTTATTTTGAAGCTATTGAAATTTAAAGAGACAAAACCTGATTTGACATTGTTCTTTTTCAAAAAGTGCACATTCTAAATCTTTTAGACAGCTATGCAGTTTGAACAAATCTGCCCAGAATGATTCAGATCTATCACTAAGAATAAGTATCTCCTTAAGTGACTTTGCCACCTTCTGGCTAGTTTTACTAGTCCTAGAACAAGTGCTGGGGCTTAATGCCTTTGAGTTTTTAATCTGGCAACAGTTTTAAGAAACTGAATGAGTACTAATAAAAGAACTCAGACAATCATTTTAAATCATTTGTTCTTCTGATAAAAACCCTATGTAGTCAGGATTTTTAACTAACATCTTTTAGTGATAATTAATCTTTGTCAATAACACATAATTATATATTTTGTCTGAGTGGTCTTCTTTTGGATAAGGAATTCTGCTTATCCATTCTTTTTCAACAGAAATAACAAAGATGACTGTTGGTATTTATTTAGCTATGGAATAAAACAGAAAATTAAGAACTCTTGTAAAATCTTTGTTCCAGTTGCAAAATACTTTTATTTCCAGTGCATCAAACCTATAGCAAGGTGCTTCTCTTACTCAGCTGATCCACAACCCAGACTCTATCTGTTCCTGCGAATATCGGATATACTTCACTGCCTTTCAGATTTGGACACAATTATGTAATCTGTATGTAAAAATTGTCATGGCCTCAATGTACTCAGAATTTACCTGATACAGAAGGGGTGTTATATTTTTAAATCTATACAATCCAGATTGTACCCTTTGATAATAATCTATTAAGGTGGAAATTTTGGGATTTACATAGGAAAGTGTAAGGTGTTCCTTGCCCTGGTATTACCAAACAGTATTCAGCAATCATTAGTTTAGAACTTCTTACGTCAGGACTTAACTGAAAAGTTAATTTAGATAAATATGTTCTGCTCACTTCTGGAGGCCGTTTATACTTTTGACCAGTATTTTACGGCAATAAAATCTTCATGTTTTGACATAGTGAAAACTATCAGGTTTTGTTTACTTTGAATTTAGTGACTATTTTATTGATTTTATTGCCACATGACATACTGAGAAATGGAGGAAAAGGATTATTTCCTTTTGATCTTAACAGATTTGTATACTTATATATCATTCCCTCCAGTATCCCTTTTCCAGTGTGAAGAGTTCTGTTCTACTTAAGCTGGCTTTGTGTGGCAGCATTTCATAGAATTTGTGATCTCTGTTTGCCTTCTTGACATCTCTTTTCTCCCTAATATATCTTTTTGAGGTGTACAGAGGAGAAATGTGAAACATTCAAGACAGAGGTTCACTATCTATTTGTATCATAGTCCTTTTATATATATATATTTCTTCACGTTCTCCTCTCTTTATTGATTAGAGACCATGCTTCCAGAGAACCATCCCTAATTAACCTAGCCTCTCATTCCTACTTGGAAATCATTAACCTGGAGCCCATCAGTAGGAATGTGTAGTAATGATTATTTGGCATTTGACTGACACTGAATTTCATCAAACATTTTATTGTTTGATAGCTCAATATTTGGTGATTGTTCTGCACTTCCTTGCAGTCAGCTTTACATACAACCACCCTAAATATTCTTATGCCAGAAGCAAAATTATATTGCAATATATTCTTTTCTAACTAATTCATATTGAACTACAAAGATTCAGTGCAGATCCACAGGAGAACTCACCAGCTTTCACCTCGTACTTTGAAAAATGGCTATTTATTCCTAACATTAAATAGTTTTAAAGCAAAAGGCCTATAAGAGGACTGTCTCTCACTTCATCAGGACTAATATCCTTAAAAAGCCTGTGACAAAAGAACATGTGGAAAATTTTTTGAAACTCCAAATAAACTATTTTAATTAAATTATATATTACAATTTAAATTAATATTTATTTAAGTTAAATTGCCTTTGTTCACGTGCTCATCAGCTCTTTCAGAGAGCTTCAGTAGATCTAAGAGATGTTATTTCAGAAAAAATAATATTAATCCATATCTCTAAATCATAACAGTTCTCATCTTTTCTGCCAGTTTGGGTGGTACAGAGGTAAGGTTTATAGGGATAAAGTTCATTGTCAGTGTCATCCACCATCATACCTCGAGTCTGTTTTCCTTTTTTAATTCAAGTTATACTTGCTGGACATGGTACTCATTTCCACTGATTAAAAAAATGGCACAGGTGATAGCTGACTCACAGTGATTTGTATTTGCACAATTTTGCAAAGATTTTTGCAATGTCTGGCTTGATATTACCTCAGCCTGTCAGTTTGTTCTTGTTCACTTAGTCTGAAATATCTACTACAGTCCTCATACAAACCTTCCATCAGAATGGCTCAAGTATTTGACACAGCTAGCAATTGGAGACAAATACTGCTACAAAGACTTCATTTAGTTTTTCTGCTCTGACCTTCTTCACTTTGATGGATACTTTTATGCTTTAAACATCTTCTCTTAATTTTATGTTCCAGATCTTGGCAGGATTCTGTTTTCATGCCTTGCAGATAGTTATCACTGTTAGCTTTTCTGTCTCTAGTGAGTTTCAGCTCTATTTTTTCCCCCATCTTTAATTTGTGTTCCACTTGCCTGAGTTCCTGTGTTTGAATATGACTTCCAGTTTTAACAGCTTTATTTATGCTTCTTTTTGACCATATTTCAGGAAGTTCATTTCTACTCTCAGCACAGCAACTTTAAGTAATCTCTAAACCATTTGCAAGCTGCTTTTAGCTTCTCCTTTTATGCTCTTTTTAACTAGCTGTTAACTATATTTTTGTAATGCTGCTTTTGAAATTAAGCATCAGTGTTGCAGTGATTTAGGACTTTATAAAAGCAAATAAGTTGATACAGCAAATTTACACTTTAAAGCACAATACTATTTTAAACAAGATAATATCATACCAACTTTGAAGTGATTACAAGTTCTACAACATGAAAGTGTTTGAAAGGAAAGCTGCCTTGCAAACAAATTATCTAACATAGTCAGCAAGCACAATTTTCTCCCCAACAGGTTTTAGTGACTCTGCCTTTGTTCATCTCCCCTGCTTTTTTTTTTTTTTCCCCTTGATCCTTTTCAGGAGTTGTCAAGGTCAAGCTTTTACTGGATTCTAAGAAGCGTTGGATATTCTCAACAGCTCTAAATAATTAACCAAGTATCAAAGTGAAAATACTGTCAAAGTGACTGCAGAATGATAGCTCCTTACCTGACAATTCCACTCCATAGGTGTAGTCTCCTGTATTACAGTGACTGAAGTACATGTAGTGATGTTTTTGTTGCAATTGCCATGCAGTACTTCAAAACAATTATTGCCTTGAGGAAAGGAAGCTGGATGTTCCAAGTTGCACCCTGTTAGCAGATTTTTTAATGGATATTCTGATTCTTCAAGTATTTAATATCAAGTTCATGGTCACATTAGATTTTGCTAGTGGACACAGTGGCAGAGCAGCTTCTTACTTCAGTGACCCTAAAAAAGAAATATTACATAAGGGTTTGTAAGACCAGTCCTCAAATTCCAGATATAGATCTTTCATTATTAATGACTGCTCACACCTGCAAAAGGACATCAGGTTCTCCAATGCTGAAATGGGTTATTGATATAAGAATATCAAGGTGCAGGAGGGTGACACAAAAGCCTTCTGATGCAAAAACCTTGTTTCTGCTGTACAGAGACTGAAATTGGTAAGAGATACTGGGGAAATTAGCATGCTTTACCACAATGCTACTTTTACAAGACTTTCAGAGAAATAATTTAAAACCTTTTCCATGAAGAGATGGTTCATTGTTCAGTTATCATAATGACTGCTATGCCACTACTGATACTTCTGAAATGCAAGATAAGACAGAACAACAGTTGACTGAAGACCCATGGTAACAGAAAATTCAGTTTAAATGGATTCTTAACCATTTTGTGGATTTAAGAGAAATGAGAATAGAATCTAAGTCATTCTTTCTTATCCATATTTGTTCCTGTAAGCAGTGGAGATAAGAGCAGCAATAATGTATTTCTGTTACCAGTGATGACACATAATATTAAAGGTAGCAGCTGCCTGGAGTGAAAAAGGTCACTTTTCCCCCTAATTGTACAAAGTGACATACATTGCTCACTGAAATGCACATAAAAATATTTTTTACTATTTATTTCAGATGGAATGTTGTTTTTGGTTTTGTTTTTTGCATAGAATCATGTGTGCAATGTTTATAATGAATTTTCTCCTTTTTTTTTATAGCTAGAACTGGCCAGTCAAGTAGTGTACCTTTGAGAAAAAATCAAAAGGAAAATTATTAGAAACCATTCAATTTAATTTTGCGTTAACTGAGTTGTGAATGTAGCATTATTTCCTCCTAAGTCAATAAACATGAATAGAAAAAAAAACATTACGAAGCAAACAGTCGCTCAATAAGCAATGATTCTGGAACTGGGACTGGTGTTTTTTTTTCTTTCACAGGCCCTCCAGTTAACGTCACATGCAACATATTTATAAACAGCTTTGGATCCATTGCAGAGACAACCATGGTAAGATATTTTACCTCAAACAATGTTTAAAGTTCAAGTTAAATATGTCCAATGAGCTCAAAAGCTAGCTAGGGCTTCTCTTCACCTGGAACTGAAGGTGAAGTAGGAAATTCACTTCTGAGAACAGAAAGTGAGAACTTTTAATCTGGTAATTGATTTTTTTCTAACACAAAATCCATTGTTATACCATCAAACACACAAGTAAAAGTAAAGCCAATGATTGTTCTCTTTTTATTTCTCCATAAGTTTTATTTGACAGTTGTAATGAACTCATTTTCAATTAGATGGGTATTAGTTTCTATAGTGCTTCACATTTCTAACCACAAAAGTGTCAATTCATTAAATCACTTTGTTAATAATATTTTATAATTTCATTACATACAGTGTACATGGGGATTTATACTTTATTTAAAAAGTCCTTCTTCCATAGAGCTACTGCACAGAGACAATAGAATAACTAAAATGGTGATCTGGTATATAAAATTTCATTATGAATTCTAAGAGTGGGGTAAATAAAAGTAGATTGCACACTTTTTGTACATACTCATAAATTTTCTGTTAAAGAGAGGCAGAAAATAGAGTACAAAAAGACTGGAGATTTTAAGGAAATCAGGGGAAAAAGAGGTCAAAGTCTAAAGATAGTAAAACTAGATATTGAACTATGAACTGACATAGAACCATAAAATTGTTTAGGTTGGAAAAGACCTTTAAGATCATCAAGTCCAACCTTTAACCTAACCCTGTCATCCCACCACTAAACCATGTCCCTAAGCACCTCATCTACCCATCTTTTAAATACCTCCAGGGATGGGGACTTGACCACTTCCCTGGGCAGCCCATTCCAGTGCTTGACAGCCCTTTCAGTGAAGAAATTTTTCCTAATGTCCAATCTAAACAAATAACTAGGATAATCTTGTTTAACAGATGAAACATATATGCTAATAACTTGGAGGACAGATTTACTCATTAAAATTTGGTGAGAGAGGCGATATAGGCATTCTTTCTCCTCACAAGTGCTTCATGTATTTTGAAGAAAGGCAAATAAACACCGTTGAAAACAGTTACACAGTAATTTGGGGCAGAGAGTGTTAAAAGATAGAGAGATGAAGAAGGAAGTGTGGGAGTTAGTAAGATCCAAATATAGTAAATACAATTCCAGGGGTCAGGATACATACTTGGAATGACAGAATATGGGCTAAAAATAATTAGTATAGCAAAAAAAAAAAAAAAAAAACGCCAACCAAAAAAGAAGATAAAGGAATAATACTAGCAAAAACCATCCTTCTGAACTACCAGTAAGAGCAAAATTGAGACCTTTGAATATAGCCAAGGACATGTAGTTAGGAAATCAATACCATAAATTCATAAAGTCAAATATTTATGCCCCCTATCTTCAAAGTGTTATTCACAGCTGCCTGATCTTTACCTGCCTTAAAACACAGCATTAGATGTTACTGAGAACTAAGAGAGGGACATGATTTTTATCAGGTAGAAAATTACTTTAATTTGTATTTGGGTGCCTTGCCAGTTTGTAAATCCCAAACAGATTGACATGGCATCCAAGGAGATTTATTCAGGTTCAACCAGAGGATTAACCAATGCCCCCATGATGAGAACAGTGTTCCACAGCTATTTTTTGATGACTGCATGAGTGAATCTGGTGCAAAGCAGGAGGCAGACCACGGAGTCAGTAAAACGCAAAGATCCAGCAACTAGATCACTATAAAAACGATATTTAGAAAATTGAAGTTGCTGCCACTTACTATTATTATTATTATCCTGAGTGTGGAAACAGGATGCCTGAGTTCACATCTCAAGTGTATTTTCTCTTAAAAAAAAAAAAAAGAATTATAAACATTTCCTTTCAGTACAACTTAGTAAGTTATCACAATAATTGTCTCTTAAAATGAAATACATTCTGTTCTGTGTTGCCTTGAAAGCCAATTAAAACAGCTGAGCTAGACTGCAACCAGGTCTGTAACGCACACTTCCAGGTAGTATGTCATAGAAAATACCAAACCTGGTCAGAAACACAAATTCCTATCCATTATATATATTCAAAAACTGGACAATTAAGCACAAGCTTGACCTTAGACAAATGCTGCCCTCATGATGCTGGTATTCAGTTTATAATGTATTCACTGATACAGTTCAGAACAGACTTTTGCTTCCGGTCAGCAGCTGTTGACATCTCAGAGACTCAAATCTTCTTTTGCAGAAGAACAAATGGGGGTTTGTAGATAGGACTTTCATTTATGTATTTCATTAGCTTTACTTCTTCCCAACACTGAAGATTAATATCTTCTGAAAAACATGAAACCCTCTCTATCTTAAAATTACAATTAAAAAATCTTGCAATATTTTACAAACAATTTCCGCACTGTTGAACAAAAGTCAGTTCACTGCAGTTCAGTATTTTACCAATTGTCACTATTTTACCAATTTTATTTACTGTAGTCCTTAAAATTCAGGTACCTATGTCTCAACATTTATTCTAAGTCTTTAAACATAGAAGGACTCATTAGAACAATTTATTAGGCTCAAAAAGGATGTTAGGTTCTTGATAAATACTTTTTTCCAAACTTTAAACAAAAGAGCTTAAGTAAGCAACAAGTGCAAAATAAAACCTGGCCATTAAGTGGTACCTTGAAGTCTCGCAGGTATTTAAAACTACCAGCTGAATAACGGGATCTGCATATAATCTATTTGCTTTCGTAAATGTTCTTGGCAATCTCAGTCTCTTTTTCTCCCTGCCTCTCTGGTCTCTAGTTCTCTCACCGATGACCTAAATCTTTGAGCTCCCTCTGCTGCCTCGGTTATGTATAACACAGTTGCAGAAAAACAATGGGTTAGTGTTTGTTAGTTAGTTTGTTAGTGTGCAATGGGAACCCACGGGGTGCGGCAGGAACCGGCTTTTTGGCAAGCAAATTCTCTTAAACTCATCCAGGCCTTTGTACTCTTATACAGCGGGGTAGAACAGGTCAGGAGAGACGGCCAAACCAAAAAAAGTAGCTTAATTTGCCTTACAGCTTGCCAGCTCTTTAAAGTGGTTCGTTCTCTCTTTCTTTTTTCTCATTTTTTACATTTCTTTCAACTTCTTTAGAGTATGGGCTACAGTTATTTCATCTTCCCTTTATTTGTCTCAAAAGACAAATCAGATGGTTCGCAGTGGGGAAAAGGCATCCCACCTCTTGCTAGGAAGCCGTGATTCTAGTTGAACCTAAGTAATCTTAACTATATGAGGAACTTAATGTCATGTGTGCTGTGAGGAGGAAGTAAAAAAAGTAAGTCACATAATTAAAAACTTTAAACTTCCATCATCGGCACCACTTAGGGTCCAGCCTTGCCAATCTTTCTGTGTTATTGAGCCAAACAGTACTACCAGGTCTGTCTATGTCTCAATGGTATTCACAAAGGGAGGATTTCACACTCTTCTTCTAGCCAAGAAAAACTCTTACTGTGTTGCATGCATAAAGGAAAACCTAGGTCCAGTCTTTCATTTTTTTCATGTCGCTACTATTCTTTATTTCACATAAGGATTTAGAAAACTTAAAGAATAGCAGGAAATTAAAAAAACATGGAAGCCCAGAATAAAATGACTATTACATGATATGAAATTAATATGATATAATTAATATAAGTTAGCATCTGAAGTTTTTTATTCACAATAAATAGCGACGTACCTAAGCACACTTAACCTCAAAAATCTGAGAAATCAATCGGATTGCTTGGTCGTGTAAAGTTAAATGTATATTGGCAATATGGGAACCAAATCATTTTCTTATTGGTGCACTGGAACTTACATTTCAGGTTTGATCACAGCATCCTCAAAAGTTCCTTACAGAGTTTCTCTTTTTGGCTCAAGCTGCATTTGCTCAGCTTGTATTTGCACTGAATTTCCTAATGCTAAGAGATTTCCTGATTGTTAAGAGCAGTGTCATATATTTTTGGCAGTTACCAACAAAAAAAAAAAAAAAAAAAAAAAAAAAAAGAGAGATTATTAAGTCTTACAGGGTGAGAATAACATCAATGCCAACATTTTCAACTACAAATGTTCAGAGACAAAACACAAACTGAATACATGAAGCAAAGGCTACAGAGTAGTTAGGCTATGGGGCAGATGATAGGCCATACCAAAAAGCCTCCTTTTATTTTAGTAAATATGACTGACCAACTTTCTCAAGGTTTCCTGAGTTTTAAAGGTCAAGAACAACACTTTGATCTTCATGCATATTTATGGTAATATTTACTAAGTATGTATTAATATGCTTAGCATAATGCACATGCTAAAAGTGCATTGAAAGGGACACTCACCCAGAGAGCTGATAGCAAATGACAACGGTGCAGACAATTAACACATTAAAAAGCATATGTCTGTGATTTGTTCCTGCCGTATTTTTGCTAATGGATATTTCTTGACTCAGTCTGAAAAGAATTGTGTTGTCCTGAATGTTTTTAGGAAGCAGGTGATAGATCTTTCTGTGCTCCCAGCACTAAAGAGATTATCTTACATTCACAAATAAAATGTGCTTTTAACCTACATTAACCCATTTTTAAGCCATCATAATTACTCTCCTTTCACAAGTCACAGCTCTCTAATTTCATTAGCTTCATCTTTCTTCTGTTTATTTTCTATTCTACCTTTCTAAGTTGTCTTTAAATCGAGTACTTGAAAGGAGTATTCACTTGTATACGTTGTAAAGCTTAATGCTGAAGAGTTTCACCAAATAGTTTTCCTAAATGAATCATTTAGTTGATTGTCTCAAATACAAGGAAAAACACGTCTGCCTTTGGTGAAAACATGCTGAAGAATTCTGTGTTATGGATATAGCAATGTGTTAATACTGAAGTGATGGGCAGAAATATCCACATTGCACAATTTTTATCTCAGATGAGTGAATATGCAGTAAAGGCCACTTTACAGTTTAAAAATTAAAAAAAAAAAAATAAAATTTTTTTTCCTATTTGACAATTAACTCCCTTCTACCAAGGCACATAGACGTCACCAGAATGTTCTTGTATGAGTTTGGAAGACAGATTATTTAACATCCTTTATTTTATCACAAACTTGCCTCTGCTACCCTGAGTCACAGAGTCAGGAGTAGACAGAGATTTTTCAAATTCTAGCAGGTCTGCAGCTGTTCAGTTTTTCACATGACCAGGTTAATCCATGCAAATCCCCCGGCTGAACCTGCATTCTAAGCAGACAGCATCATATCACCCTCCCCAGATACAGCCTCTATGTTCCATATTGTATGGAATTTCTATAGGATGCAACCAAAGTGTGCTTGAAAAAGCACACTGCAATGCATACAGGGTATTAATTAGCAAACAAATAGCATAATTTGTTTTCAAATTAAAAAAAAACCAAAACTATATGTTAGCTTTATAACCAGCAAATGGAAAATATTGTTTTATGCAGTTCTGCTCTGAAACTTTTAGTCTAGGATAACTTTTTAGAAGGGCATCTTGGAATTCAGATACTGTGTGGTGGAAGACATCAGGTAAGACGCTGGCTGGTATTACAACAGTGCAATGGCATGAGAAACAGAGAGGGGCAAGGAAATGGTAGGCAAAGGTAGCACAGCCGACTCCGGTCCATCTCACCAAGTTACAAGGTGTGGCATGGTACCAACTGCTTGCAACAGCTAATCAAGGGTGCATACCGCATACCCCTAACGGGTGTTGAGAAGAAGTGTTTACAGATGCCTATTAATAATGAGCCCAATTAGAGCTGTGCATAAAAACATGAGGGTCAAGTATCTGATTTGCTGATAAACTGTAATAGATGGTGCAGCAGATAGGTAGGCTGGGTGATGCATAGAAGAGGCTGGTACAGATGATACTGCACATAATGGTTATCACGTACCAATAGCTGAATTTCCCAAACTGGGGAAATCGGATTCCCTACTAACACTGAAAATCATCCTTACACAACAAGTCAGAAATGAGGAGAAATTATCACACTGTTTATCTCTGGGCCTCTGGGAAGCTTATTAGGATGACTGTACCATTCTATACCTTTTCCTAACCTTCCCTTTCTGTGTTGTGAGAATATTCCTGTATTCTTTCCTGGCATCTACACTGGAGTTTTTTCTCAGGAAATAACTCCAGCCTTTTGAGCTCCTTTTATGACTCTGAAAAAGTAAAGGAAATGTCAATTTTTCCTTTTTGATTCCTTTGATGATTTACAAATGATTCAGAAAAAAATAATATCCAGTGTTTGGATTGGATCATTCCAGAATTAAATTCCAGGAATTTGGGTATCAAATGGGCTTTGCACTGAAGAAAATAGTTTTTACTATCATGTTTTGTTTAGGTTCAGACTAGCAAAAAATGGCTGATTAAATTGATTTTTAAAAATTGCCAGAAGCTTTGCTTTTGCTGGAGTTGATGGCCTTTGCAGAAGCTGGTTGGCAGGCTTCTTTCCTTGGATCCTCAAGCCAGTGGTTTCTAAACTGTTTTCAGAAGCAACTCTCCAGTGAGTTATTAGGGAGCAGTAGTGTTCATTCCCTGGTTAATAGAGTGTGATTACATTATTTGAAAAAGAGGATCAGTTATGGGGATGGCTTCCACATATTTCATATGTTTGAAAGCCAGTATATTCAACATATACACAAAACCAGCGATATCGACTATGAATAGAGACATGTCAGTAAAAATGAACAAATAATCTTGTATTTTTAAATATTAGGTTAATCTTTCTTATTTGTCACCATAAAACAGCAACAAACTAACTCAAAACCTCAGGTTTATTTTAGATAGCATCCTGAGGCCAAATTCTGCTGAAAGCTCTGGAGATACAGTGCAAACTCACCTAATAACAGAGTGCATTTGTGTGAGAAAATACTGGAAAAACAGCAAGGTCCTGTTTCAGGTCTCAAAACCTGCCATTTCTAGGTATCCCTTCAATGATTTATGAAGCCTTGAAACTTCCTTTATGAAAGGAAATTATTTCATGCAGTCAACATCTCTAGATTGAGTGTGAAGTTACAGTCTAGAATAAGTGATACTGTAATGATGAAAAGCTGCTTGAAAAAGTTTTGGACCTTTTGGATAGTTTTAGATTAAAGTACTGCCACAGAGGATCCAACTCAGTTGTTAGCCTGCATTTGCAGTATTAATGGAAACATAAAAGTTAGGCAAGAACTAAAAAGGACTATATTCTGTGAATGAACAAGTCATAGGTCTGAAAATATGACGTGTCTACAGTAAAGCAGAAGTTCAAACCAACAGTTTTCACTGACAGCAGCCAAGTAATGGGCACAAACAGAATAAAGGTGTGGCCCTTTTGCAAAAACAGATGCGTGTAAAGCAGAATGTGGAAACATAATATACCAGAAGGTTTCCACAATGAAATACTAAAATTCCCATTTCAGTTGTTCTGATTTGTAAACTGGATTCACTTTTGTGGTTGTGACTCATAATTTATTTCAAGATTTTTTGGAAGAAGAATTGGAATAGGTTTTGTATTTATCGCAGTAAAGCTTGGTGGCTGAGTCACAGCCAAGTTCTGTAATCTTTTCTGGAACCTAGAGCTGAAATTCAGTGGGATCTTTCTGCAATATGGAGAATAAATATCTAAGTCAGAAATATAGCCTGCTGGTTTTGTTTAACTTTTCGTCCTGATATGAATGGATTATCTGGATCTTAATACCCATCTATAAGGGCAACTTATGACTCATTTCAGACCTGTGTGGTCCTGTCAAGGTTTCCAGACAAAACTTCTTATTTATTTCCAACAGACAAGAAGCAATCTCTCAAGTTTCCCAAGATGCAAGAACAGTGTTTCTAGAGTATGACACATGCAGAAGACAGGCACTCTGCACTTAGGTAGAAAATCTGTCATGAAGACTGACAACAGGTTTTCTCCTTTTAAAGCAGCTCTGGAGCCCTCAGCACAAGAAGGACATGGAGGAGGGCTACTAAAATGATCCGAGGGCTGGAGCACCTCTCCTATGAGGACAGGCTGAGAGAGTTGGGCTTGTTCAGCCTGGAGAAGAGAAGGCTGTGGGGAGACCTGCTTACGGCCTTTCAGTACCTAAAGGGGGCCTATAGGAAAGATGGGGAAAATCTTTTTAGTAGGGCCAGCTGTGACAGGACAAGGGGTAATGGTTTTAAACTAAAACAGGGTAGGCTTAGACTGGATCTAAGGAAGAAATCCTTTGCAATGAGGGTGGTAAAACACTGGAACAGGTTGCCCAGAGAGGTAGCGGAGGCCCCATCCCTGGAAACATCCAAGGCCAGGTTGGACGGGGCTCTGAGCAACCTGATCTAGTTAGCGGTGTCCCTGCTCACTGCAGGGGGGTTGGACTAGATGACCTCTAGGGGTCCCTTCCAACCCAAAACATTCTATGGTTCTATGATTCTTTGCTGATCCTATTTTTTGTAGTGCCTGAAGATGCAGTTCCATACCTACAAATTACATTAATTGAAGAGAACTGTGTACAGATTTTTTAAAAGCAAACATTAATAATCTTTTCTTCCTAAATTTTAGCAGGTTTTTGTCATTCAATTTAAGAAAAGGCTAGGACACAACGCTTAAACACTTTAGTACTCTTTGCCAATACATAAATACACAAATGTTCAAATAAAAAAATTCATTAATGAACAACAGCAACAACAAAATGTTAGATGTTGAATAAAATCTCCAAGATTCTTCATGAAAAACAACAAGTAGTTTATAGTCCCAGCTGTCACTCAAAACATGGAAAATACCCCACACTACCTCTAGCCTCATGCTGAAAGCTGAGTGGCTGTATCCACTCGTTTGAGGTGAGCAGCCACAAAATCTCCCTTCAACTGCCACCAGATGAATACAGCTTGACTTCAAAGTCAGCCTGGGAGAAATGTCGAATCAGGTATACAGCTATCTATACCAGCTTCAGGTCCCAATTCTGTAAACTTTTTAGAACACGTCAGTCAGAGATTGTTCCATAGGTCTAGGGAACAGACAGCAGTGGTAGTCTTAGACTTGTGTGCTGGGCAATGTTTTCATGAATTCTTACATATGATAAGGGAAACCTAGCTTCAAATATTTTTTACCTCATTTGAAGAAAAGACCGAGTCCAGGCCTGCAGCTGCCTTAGTAACCTAAGTCTAGGAGTAATTGTCCTGTTTTATCTAAAAGTAGCTAAATATTTACCAGGATAGGTGTTACAATCAGCTCTTCCAGACATACTATAGGAAATATTTTTCTCATTCTCTCTGGTCTGTTTTAACAAACATTCTTAAAGATTTTACAAAACTCTCTATACAATACTGAAAGCTGAACAGCTCAATTTAAAGACATCAAATTTTCTATTTCCTCATAGCGCCATATTGTAATTATTAGGAGCAGAAGACTGGAAGGGACCTCCTACATTACCGGTGCAAACCCTTGTTACCGCAGACAATTTTGTTTTATAATTCTATTCATCAATTCTTCTAATGTCTAAACCCCAAATGGTTTCTTTATTTGCCAGCCTTTATGAAAGGTTCTTCCAGAATCTTTTTCTTCTCATTCTAAGGGAGACTTAGCCTTTAGCCAAATTTTTACATCCTCTGTTTACCTACACCCATCTGATCTTGTTCTAGAAAAGCTGGAGGAAACATCACACCTCTTATTACCTCTAACCTATGCTTGTTTCCATTGATTCTTCTTTCTCTGACTGCTCTTTTTCACTTAAAGGAAAAGCCATGACTTATACAGCACTGCACTATGAAAGCCTACAGCATTACTCTCATCCCCTCCAGTATTTTCTTATTTACTTTTGCATTTTTATATTAGCCTTTCCAATCTGCTTGAATAGGAGCTACCAGGTTAGCTGTTTCTAAAAGTCTGTATCCTGTTATAGCAATTACAGCATTACTCAGAAAAAGCTGTGAAGGTAACTAATTTGCAAGCTGAGATCTGCTCAGTCACTATTGTAGAAAACCTGAGGATCAGTGAAAATAAGACTGTGCCATCACTACATAGCTCTGTTCACATTGTATAAGGTATGCTGTTTATAAAGTTTCATCTTTTGTTGCAATCATACAAGAAGATAATTCCACTGAGGTTATGATTATGTAACACTCATGATATTGCTTCAGTTTAAAAGGACACAGATACCAATGTAAAGATATTGTTTAAAAAAAAAAAAAAAATGAAAAGGCTGGGCCAAAAAAAAAAATTTCAAATATCTTTAGCGTAGCTGCTTCATCATGTGTTTTTAAGCAATGGGAATTAATCTCGTCATGATATATGGGGATTTTGTCCTTAACTCCTATTAACACTAATGGGAGTTAAGTCTGTAAATCCCCATCTATCACTTTAAGAATACCTTTTCTCCCTCATTTTTGCATGAACCTGCAATTTACTAACACTTTGTTTACAGACACAAAAACTACAGTCAACTTTAGAATAACTGTTAAATGAATCTGAATTAAGAAAAGAAAGGATTTTTAGATTGGCACCTTTGTTCCTAATTTCTGTTCTTGAGTCTAGAAAATATGCGCTGGAAAATCTCTCCACTACAAACACTTTACATGAAGCATTAACCTTGAAATTCTTTCCTTGATTAAGTTTGAGTTATTTTGACATCATTTAAATATTCAGTTCTGCTCTCATGTCTTTACTGTATTCTGAATACTTGGTATTTAATGCACTCTGAGTGTGCATTTTTAATTACAGTAGCCAAAGTAATCACTCAGTATGAAAGACCTGTGCGCTCAGATTTTTTATACATCATACATACATACTACAAAGACATATCCTAAGTCATATCCAAAAAAGTTGAAACCATTTTATAATACCTTAATTTTAAAGAGTAAACTTATACAATTTATTAAAAGTGTTTGTAAGAATCTGTTTTCTACATAACCTTTTTCCTTTTCCAAAGAGAATACACAGCATGCTATCAGATATGGCCACTATGGTAGAACAACAGGTATTATGAGATTGTGGTTCAGGCTTTAACGTTCTTTAAAAGCGAAATGATAACAGTAAAGTGTGTGCTGACATGCATTTTTTACTGATGCTCTTCCACATGTCATTACTGGCATTACAATGATGGTGCTAGATCTCTTTTTTTTTTTTTTCCCCCCTCTAAATCCTTCTAGATTCTCATGCCAATTTACACAATAGTAAAACTCAGCATCTCTCAGACAGTTTGGTTTCTTCAATAGCACAAAGTAACCCTTGCAACTTCAGAATCTGTCTCACTTATCACATTGTCCTAAGCAGGCCCAGTCATCTCCTACACCACAGAAATTGGGTTCTGTACCATCTCTCAGCCCCAAGGCACTTTCCTGTGTCCCTTCTGCTAGTTAACCATCTTACCCAGGAAGCACTACCCTGCCATCTAGATTGACCTGACAGGTACCTCTAGACAGGGATCTACAGATTGTCACCTTCCTCCCTCTCTCCAAATCACAGGTAATCCCAGCTCACAGGCTTCTCCGCTCCTCTGCCTCTAGTGCTCCAGCTTGCAGAGGCTTTTATTTTCTCAGCAGCTTCATCCAGAGCTTTCGACACAGGGAGGCCAAGAAAAGTCAGCTCCCTCTAGCTGCAACCTTCTCCACAGTTTGGAAAGGTCCCAATTTGCAAGCCTTTACAAAACGTTATCAAACCCTATGAGCAAATTTAATCCCATATCTTTCTTTCCTAGAAAAAAACAGCCAGAAACCTCCTCAAGGCATTTCTTGTTGGAGACTGTGAGTCAGTGTGAACAGGCATATCAAACACTATCACAATCACAAAGATATTGAAGGTGAATTAAAAACAAATATACTGAATGCATGTAACTGAGAAAAAGTATGTATTCACTATTTCTTCTTTACCTGCTTTTAGTAATAAAACAATAATCTTCAACAGACTTTGAATTTGAAACAACTTGGGAATCTGAATTTATTTCTTTGCTTTAAAAAATAATCAGTCTTTACATTGCTTTTAAAAGATTTCCAAAATGTAAATCTGTAGGAACATATGAAAGCTAATTTATTGACACAACAGGATTAGTTAAAGAAGATTTCTAGTCTGCTTTCTATCTACAAACATTGTGTGCTACAATATGTGGGATCCACAATCTTCTTTTTAGTTGCTCTATCTTCTTTTATAGATTTAAATTGAATGAGGGTTTAGCTACTTGACCTCTTGTAGGAATGAAGGGATAGAATACTGAAAATTTGATGTTTCTAGTCAGTTTTTATTAGTTCCCTGGTTTTCAGTATGTTTTTCCTTATTTTTGTGAATGTTAGGAAACTAGTTACTCTACAGCTTCAGAAAACTGAACATATACGTAATTTGCACACCTTGATAAAATTTGTATTATATATAAATTATAATACATATATATAAACCAAAACACTTTTCAAAGTATCTGTTTATACTTTACATTGGTTAAGTCCTTCTTTCATTTTGGATAATTTTACTGCAATTTAAAAATATTTATAGTAGAACTTTAAATATGATTTGTGTCTGTGACTACTGTTCTGGTGTACTCTAGTATTACAAACCACAGTTTTTGAGATCTGTTAAAATAAGGTTAGGATTGGCTTTTTAGTGAGTAACCTCTACTTCTGCCCCCTTCATCATGGGCCAAGTAGCAGCCCAAGAGCTTGATATTTCTTCTTTCTCCCTTGCTACTCCTCTAGACCCATGTGCACTGATTCACAAAATTAATTTCTTCATGAAAGGAGCAGGTTAGCAAATGGATACGGAATGGAGTTTGTGCCTGGTCAAGTTGCTTTATTTAGTTGCTTATGTGCATTTAGTGTTTTTAGAGACGGCCTTAATAATCCCTGAGTGCCTGGGTTATCCAGGCCAGTAGACGTATCATAGGATTGCAGGAGAAATGCATCTTTCTGAACCAGCAGCAAAAAGACAGAATATCTTAGGGATTTTCAAATGCCACTAGATATCTTTGTGCAGACAAACAAATTGTTCTTTTTATCCTCAGTAGTGATACAGTTAATCCACATTAACTTTTATGTGTTGCCATAGCATCAGGGTAGAACCTCTGAACCAACATGATTTTCCTGACAGACTTCTTGGTGCACTTCATGGCTATCAATAGATTTAAAGACAACTCATATCTAATCAAGTTTGTTTAAAGTTAGAGATACATCCCTTCCCACAGCCCATTTTAGCAGGCTTTTAAGCTGCTGGAGTTAGCAGGCCCTGCTTCTGGACTTGAACTAGTTCAGCTTTACTTTTCATTTTACCCTATTTACCCTATTTTAGACAATGTCATATTTACCTACCAACAGAAGAAAGGCTACAGGGAAAGTTAATATGGGATTCCCAAATTCCTATTTGATCTAATTAGGTTATATTTCCCTGAGGAGATGAAACAGAGGATGATTTCAAATACATGTTTTCAGTAAGAGTTATACTATTAGCCCATTCAGTCACTCACTGAAACTAGTCATATTCTAAGTGTTAGCATATAAAATGTATTAATAACAACACGGAATATATAGCAACAAAAATTCATCTGAACAAACGAATAATGTCAGAAAAACTCAGCTTTTCACTTAACAAGAAATACCTTCTGCTGTTAGAGCAAAAGCATCTTCAGGGACACATCATTTATCTGCAGAAAAAAAAACCAAAATCTTTTGTCAACAGAGAACATGGCAAAGATCAACGAAGACAGAGGCTTAGTGCATGATGTTTGTTCATGTAATTGTCATGTCCATTTTCATCTAATCCCTTATACCTCTGCTTGAAAGTGCAAATATTTTAGAAGCTCCTGAGCTAAAGCTTAAAAAAGCAATTACATTGAACAAGTTGCAAAAATGTGATTTTAGTGTAATACATTAGGAGCTGGGAACAAAAAACTTCCATTAAGAATGGAAGTAGTATATTCAATCTGCAATTAATAAATATTCTAGGACATCCATTAAGAGCTGTGACAAATATTACTATACAGTATGTCGCTACTGTGTTTAATTAATTTTTTTAAGAGTAAAATCCTAGATATTAACTAGCTTTGACTTTTGATATGATGATTATTTGTGAGCATAGAAACTAAAGCCCAGCCATTGTTACTGATCATAAACCAGAAAAAAACCCAACACTATAATTAACTAAACCTGTCCCTTTTGCAATGCTTCCATCCTAAAACCTATGGAAAATAAGTTGATTTTGTAGCACACTGTTGAATTCAACAGATTTTGAATGTTTTGTTATGAAGACAAGGGAGTCAGAAGCTAAAAATCAAGGAGTCCTCACAGAAACTACTGATTATATTCTTCTTTTAGCTATGGGTTGAATGACAAAGACTGATAATTCTGTACTAATAACCATCCTGTAAGTGACCCCATATTTTCAGTAAAGGAAAGACTGTACTGGAGTAGTGACAGAAGAGTTCTCATCCTCCAAACCATTAGCAGTGATGGTGACTGAGATATTACTTAACCAGAATAAAAGAAAGAAGGTGACATTCATCTGTCCCAGGCAGAACATTAACAGAGGCCATACCACTTCAGAATCCAAGGTTGTGAAGCTCTTGGAAGAGCACTTGGTGCACAAGTAGCGTATATATTTATTTGCTGAACTCTGAATTTTGATTTTGTAAGGGAGCCTGAGACATCTGATATTACAGGTAGCAATTTTGAAGTCCCACTTTTAGCTAGTTCTTTGCCAAGTAAGTTCTCACAATGCAATTGCTCACCACCTGCCGACCGATGCCCAGCCCATCCCAAGCAGCAATCACTCTCCAAGCTACAATCACTCTCCCCACAACCGACCAACTAACTCCCCCCAAGCATGACGTTATATTATATGGAATACCCCTTTGGTCAGTTTGGGTCAGCTGTCCTGGCTGTGCTCCCTCCCAGCTTGTTATGCACCTGGCCCAGCAGGAGAAGCTCAAAAAGTCCTTGAGACGTCTAAGCACTGCTTAGCAACAACTAAAAATATCAGTGTGTTATCAACATTCTTCCCTTCCTAAATCCAAAACACAGCACTATGCTACCTACTATGAAGAAAATTAACTCTATCCCAGCTGAAACCAGGGCAGTTCTATTTCTATTGACTTCAATATGAGTATTGCTGGGCAGTTACTGGAGTCCAACTCTGCAAAGGAATTAGGAAAAATTTAAATAAAATTTTAAAAAAACTATTCACAGGACACCCACCTGGATACTTAGTAGTTCGGAAGCATAAGAAAAACAGACAAAACCAAACAACAAACCAAAACCATTAAACAAACCAACCAGAAAGATTAAAACTATTAATGAAAAACTTAAAATCTGCTTTTATATATCCATGGACAAAGAAAGAGAGAATTCTTCAACCAAAACCCATCAACAATCTTTTCTGAATAGCTCAAATAATTTCCTAAAGCTTCCTGAGATCAGAGGCGAGTTAGCCTCACCCAAATCCCCAAACCATCTGGCCTGTCCTACCTAATGGAGGGGGTAACAGCACCCACAATTTTCAAACTTGTCTAGGATTAGAGCTTTTATCCAGGAACTGAACAGGCCTTACAGTGCATCCTCAGCCTGCAAGGGCTCAGATCTAGAGATCCTAATCATCAACAAAGTGTTTAGCCAACTAACTTGAGGCAGGACTAGACAGGAAATTTTTCGATGTCTTCATGCACAGAACTGAATACTTGCCCTTATGCAGCAAAATTGCAAGAGTCACAGGATTAGAAAGAAAAATTGCAGAAGTCTGTCTTTCTCCTAAGGCCCATCAAGGAAGACATTTCTTTCTGAGGGAGGAATCCTGTGGTTCTGGAAAATTCACAAAGCTGCTTCTTACTGAGGGAGTGGTGCAGTACTGCTGTTGCTCTATGGGTTCTGTAAATCCAGAGTGAGAACAATAAGGTCACTCTTAGTTTTACCCACTGCCAAGATCCATTCTGGAAAGAGAGCTTTCACATATGGAATTATCCAGAGACAGAGCATCAGGAAGGATTCTGTGAGTCAAACTCTTTACCATAATCAACAGCATATCTACATTGTTTCTTGTAATGAATGCCCTACAGCTATTCAGTATGGAAAAACATGTTCTTAGGGATGCTTGGCATTAGTCAATTCTTGTTACTCTGACACAGATTTGACATGTCAATTAAAGTTAAGTACTCAACGATCAATTTAAATCACAGTTAATTTCTTATTAGCTGCTATGGTAAATCTCTGACAGATTAATGAGTTACAGTTAATGGTGGAGCATGGAGTCTGTTGCAATTTTTTCCACTCATTAACTGAACTGCCATACAGCATAGATATATGCACTATCGTTGCTGCAGTTCAGACATGATATAATGCAAAGATGTGATAAAAAAATAGAGTCCCCTTATTTGCAATAATAAATCATGCCGGTGAAAAGATGACCAATATTTATTAGTATTGATAAGGAAACAGATGAACCATTTCAGTCCCATCTAAATTTATTGGTAATTAAGGATATTCTTGCCCTTAGATGTAAAATGCTTTCTTCCTCTAATATTACCCTTTGATATATTTACAGATTGCAATCGAGTCATAATGCAAGTCCCTTGTATTACCAGTTTAAAGAAATCAAATTTTCCTGTCTAGTCTTACAGAACTGGCTATATTGTCCAGTCTTAAATAATTCTTTTTTGCACTTTCTTCTATATATTCTTTTTCTGAACATGCGTAACTACAGATGAGACCTCACCATAAATAATCTCAGTAAACATGGATTTCCGGCTACTAAACATGAGGAAATACAGGGGAATCCTTCAGATTACACAAGATATATTTACATTTCTCAACCGTCAGTGTGAATATCAAGGGTCTTCTCCTACTTTGGTTTGGGAATGACATTGGTAACCTGCATGGAACATGACTTACCAATTTGAGGGTCTTAAATTTAAATACCTGAGTTTCTATACTAGGGAAATTTCATCAAAGGCATATTAAAATAACTAGCTTAATAGCTTTTGGTCCAGTCTGAAATTTTCAGATATGCAAAGGAAAACTAAGGAAAATCCTTCAATTTACCCAAAGTAATTAGGCTACCTAAAGTGCCATAGTGCTTAAGGCCAGTGAACAAATTTAAAATGGAAAGTTGTTATTACCACAAAGTACTACTATGCCACGGGGCATCCTGTCTGATTATACTAGTCACCGTGGCAATAAAAAGCATGTCAAGTTGCATGTTTTTCAGAGACTGAGATAGCAACTTTAGAAGATCTCACCAGTAAAAATTAAAGGTATTAAAGTGTCCTGTAACATAGTAGCTTTTCATGTACAGCAGTGAGAACAAGAAAGCAAACTTTAAAGAGAAGACAACTATGACAAACCATCTGCATCCATCAAGTCCTCACATTTTACTACTTTTGTATCAACATAAAAAAATCCAAAACCATCCTTCACTTTTTGTGAAATTTTCTAAATTAAAAAAAAAAAAGTAATTCAAGCTATGATAAACCAGGAAAACATATGTTGCGAGGGGAAAACATCATAGAAACTGCAAATCAAAAATGTTAGTCCCATAGCAGTAACAAGGTTAGTATTATACTGGATTGTGCAGACCTCCTCTGGTGCAGAAAATACCGTTTTCTGCTTAGTTTTCCATTTCATCTCTCAGCTGTGGAGTTAGATTTAAGTCTAACTTTTATTTTCCACAGCATTACATAAAAATTAAAACAATAAAAGGTAAAATTCCTAAGGGCTTTTAATTAGCCTGTTGCAAGCAACCTATTTAACAAATTACATCAAGATTAAGAAGTCCAAATGTTTTGAGGATAAAATGCATTAAGGAAATGTAATATTTTGTAGAATAAAGGCCACAGATGTTTTTCATTTACCCAAGAATCGAATTGTGACATATGCTCTAAAGCATTCCTTTTTAGGTTGGTGTACCAAGGATGCTGTGTTGAAATATGAAACTACTAACACTATTCCACTAGCACCTGAACACCTGATAACTCAGCATCTGATGGGGGGGGGGAGTGGATGGGAGGGAGGGAAAGGAACGATAACATACACATAACTGTATGACAAAATACTCTCATTCCCTATGGGGTGATAAACAAATTCAATAAAACAAATAGCCCACTACAGTTACAAAATTATACTTATTTTGAAATGGCTCTTCAAGATATTAGTTACTTGTTTAGGCCAGGACTGCCTTGAGTCTTACTATTCCTGACACATATTCCTTTCCCTTATAACATTTACCGATATTCCCTGTTCCCCCATGCCTCTAGTAGTTCTCTTTAGTTCTGCCTTTCTTTTACTCCAGGTCATCCAGCTAATTTTCATTCCTCACTTCAACCTTCACATGAGCAGGTCTGCCCAGTACATCTGTGACAACTTCTTAGGTAGAAAGGATCATATTCAGCTTTCATTACAGCAAAGTAAATTCCAGCTCATGCTATTGTCTGCAAAATTCTTTTCCAGCATTATGTCCAATGGAGCTGTTAGCAACAGCCACAGAAACCTGGAAGGGGAGAAATCTAACCATTGGGGTGCTATTAGTCTGTACATGCACATAATCCACAAGTATGAGGCCTTGCTCTTGGTTGATTTTCAAGCACTTGTGATATATGTACTTGCTAAAATTAGTAAAAATATGTTCAAACAAGTCTTTATATTTTTCTTATAATTTGGTGGAAACTTCATGACCAGATCTTTGTATTTCAGATTTTAGTAAATGCATTTGCTTTCTATGCTATTTTTTATGACTTCACCAGAAACTCAAGTGTTTTTCAATATAGATCTTTAACTGACATGAACAAAAATTTGCCATAGTTATGAGTATAAACCAAAATTCTTCACAATATTTCTCATAGCGGCTTCAAATTTACTTTTATCAGTGTTCTTGGAAAGTCCATAAGATTTCCATGTTAAAATTCTACAGTGACCTAGAACAAATAAAGCGAGAATAGAATTATTTGACTACATTATGCAAAAGACAAAACTAGATTTCACTTACATGGATATATTAGACAAAATTATGATACTATTTGAAACTGCAATATGTAGAGCTCTGGAAGATTATTCATTTATGCATGAAAATTTGATGATTGGTTCAAATGACAGCATTCAAAAATTATGAGAGCAAGTGATAAGCAATGCTCAAATGAAGGGCATATTTTGGAAATTTTCTTTTATATATCTCTCTCTCAGACCTAGAAGGATTCCACATACAGTGCCTGTTAAAAAATGCATTAAAGAAACCAGTGAGAGTCAGGCAATTAATATCTTGAGGATTTGTGCAAAAGTTTCCATAAGGCATTCTAGCTATATTCTGTATGCTATGGGAATATATCTCTATCTGTATCAGTATAATGAAAAGAAATCAGCATATTCTATAAGTATTTTAGATTTCACTGTGTGCTCAAACTTGCTAATCAGAATGTTAGTACTGGAGTCCATAACAGTCTCAGACTCAACATGGACAGCAAAAAGCAAGTACCTGATCTCCCAGTTTTGATTTTATTGAGCTGTATGAAGTAGATGAACAGTATCCTGACACTCTTAAGAAAGTTGACCCTGTGGCTAAAGGTTTCAAAGGACAGTGAAGCAAGGCCAGACCCATAAATCAGTCTCATTCTCTAGAACCAGGGCATAGCAGCTGTTCAGACGATGGCAGCCTTGAGGTTATAGAAGTGGCTGTGGAAGTCACCACAACTTAAACGATGATTTCTCTCTCCCCTCAGGGAACCTCCCCAGGACACAGCTATTTGAGTTAGGAGTCACTCCTCCAGGCAAGTAGCATGTGAGAATAGAATCATAGAATCATAGAATGTTTTGGGTTGGAAGGGACCCCTAGACGTCATCTAGTCCAACCGCCCTGCAGGAGCAGGGACACCACTAACTAGATCAGGCTGCTCAGAGCCCCGTCCAACCTGGTCTTGAATAGTATCCACTTGTAAGAAAAAAAATAAGTTCCAGAAGTTTAGTTCTGGTCTCTGTGCTTGCTTCAAATCACCCTACTTGTTTAAAGCAGTTCAGCCTTATGCTCACAATTATAAACTGAGACGATTCATATTCGTCCTTCATAAAATAGTCAAATGTACCTTTTTCCTTTTGATAGATCAGGAATTTTTTTAGTGAATAATGAGAGCCAATTTAAGTCTGACTTTTCAGGGGACAGAACAATGAAAAATAGCTTCAATTGCTTCAATGAAAAATTTAACTAGTATTTTTTTCATCTTTAAAGCTGGAAACAATTTAAACCAATAAACTTTAGGCCAAATGACATATAGAATAGCTTAATATAACCTAGAACAGATTCCTCCATTCGTCTTCCTCCACTTTCCATTTTCATTTCAACTTTCTGCTATGCATTTTTCACCTGTTCAGTCTTATATATATGAGAAGTCCCTTACTCTATAAGTAATCCCATTCATAAACTCATCAAATTCTACAGAGAAAAGTGAAATAGACAGACATGCTTCAAGTTACACAAATTAAATGGTAAAGCTTGGGTTTGGCTGAAGTGCAGATGAAGTCCTAAGAACTGCAGTGCTCACACCCAGTGCCCCAGGTTTAGAGCAAATGTTTACTTCAGTGCAACAAGTCCACATGTTGGGACAGGCAGTAAGAGCCATCACTGCTCCCGTACCCTGCTTCTTCCTGGCCTTCCGATTTTATACAGGAGTTTGGAAAGGGAACTGATACTACATGGCATTTGGGACATCATGCAAAGAAATAAGGGTGAATTATGTCCTCTTGCTGCATAGAAGACACCAAAAGCTCAGTTCTATGAACACAGAGGCACAAGCTTGTCTAAGGGTTTTGGCTTACTTTGGGTGTGGGGGGGGAAAGTTTTATTTCTACATCTGTAAAGTGCAGATCCCTGAATCCCTGGCTCTGGTTTCATCACGCCATGGTACTAATTATGAAAAATGCCATGTGTCTTTCTCACATAGCTCTATGGCAAGGTACTGCTTACACAATTTTCCGTAGGGAACTGAGGCACAGAAAGTCTAAGTGGTGTGTCTAAAATATGTAATAATTAGAGAGAGAGAAAAGAAAATAATTGAGGTTTCCTTCCAGTGGGACAGATTCTCACTGCCTAATAGAGGGAAGTGGGAATGCCTCCATCAGGAGTTGAGCAGAAAAAGGTAACTCCACAAAACTCTTTTTAAGCTTCTCTCATTTTGATTTAAAGGCAAAGCTACTATAGGGGTAGAGTTATATGGAGTTATATGAACTGTACACAGAGGCTGGATTTCCTTAGCCTGGAATTTTTTCACTTGCCCTGAAATGCATCTTTATTCTTATCCTTGTGTCCCCACTAATACAAATAGGTATCATGCTGGCATTCAGCTAAATAATTCTTTTGTTATCCACAGATGGACAGGGGATTACATGGCTAAGGAATGAAATAAAAGCTAAATCCCTATGCTTGATAAAGCTATGCTTGTTTTCTCTTTCATTCAGGATTACCGAGTGAACATCTTTCTCCGTCAGAATTGGAATGATCCACGTCTCGCATACAGTGAATATCCAGATGACTCTTTAGACTTAGATCCATCCATGCTGGATTCAATCTGGAAACCTGATTTGTTCTTTGCTAATGAAAAAGGTGCCAACTTTCATGAAGTTACAACAGATAATAAGTTGTTGAGAATTTTCAAAAATGGAAATGTACTTTATTCCATCAGGTAAGTGTCTAATCAAATATTTTTTTCAGAAGTTGAAAAGTGTACCTAAGAATTGCTAATGGATATCTTCAGTTGCTAGTAATGCAGAACTATCAGTAAAGTAAATGTGAGTTTTGAATATAGAGCTTTATCATCATTACTATTCGTTGATAATATTAAAATAGAAAGTGATCCCTCATGAGGAATATGCATAATTAAAACAATAAGAAAAGTACCTTTCCCATTTTAAAGTACAGATACCAAGCCTAGAGGAGCTAGTACACTTGCACAGAGCAAATAATCCTGGAGTATTATCATCTGAGAAGGCCTATGTATGAGTTTCCCACACTGTAGCCTCCAACGTAATCACAATCCAATCTTGTTTCTTTTTCACCTTTTTGGATATTGCAGTTGCACTTCAACATGGAAACATGACCTGTTTGAGGAAGCATGAGAATTAAAGAATAGTTCACTTGCTGCTGGAGATGGAGAGAAAAGTAGAAAGTAAACTTTTGAAAAGATTTAAGGAGCTGTAAACAGCAATCACTTATAAGTTTTGACAAATTCTAGTTATTCTACTTCTTTTCTCTTCTACCCACTTCCCTTTTATTAATACAGACATTAGTAAGCATTTTACCACTATCTTCAGAAACCTGATACAATGAGAGACACATTTGATACAAGTATACCAATGCCATGCTGACATAGACACAGTGTAGTTTTGGTATTAATACCGTGACTACATGTGAAAAATGTTATATTTTTCAAAATAAATATACTTCTCATCCACTTAGTGTTTTTCTTTGCATGCTTCTACAATACTGCATTATGGGTAATTGGACTTTTTGAAGAGACATCGGGAATCTGTAAAACAGTTTGTATACTAAAAGAAAAACAATCATAGATATAGAATCATTTTGGTTGGAAAAGACCTTTAAGATCATCAAGTCCAATCTTTAACCTAACCCTGCCATCCCATCACTAAACCATGTCCCTAAGCACCTCATCTATCCTTCTTTTAAGTACCTCCAGGGATGGAGACTCGACCACCTCCCTGGGCACCCCATTCCAGAGCCTGACAA
>NW_009260268.1:98586-99498 GCF_000687185.1 Egretta garzetta | reverse complement strand
AGGCTGTATTGATACTGGGGGTTACCCCATCCCAGGTGCAGGACCTTGCACTTGGCCTTGTTGAACCTCATGAGGTTCACACAGGCCCACCTCTCCAGCCTGTCCAGGTCCCTCTGGATGACATCCCGGCCTTCTGGTGTGTCAACCGCACCACTCAGCTTGGTGTCATCTGCAAACTTGCTGAGGGTGCACTCTATCTCACTGTCCAAGTCATTGATGAAGATGTTGAACAGCACCGGTCCTAGTACGGACCCCTGAGGGACACCACTTGTCACCGGTCTCCATCCGGACATTGTGCCGTTGACCACTACCCTCTGGACACGACCATCCAGCCAGTTCCTTATCCACCGAACAGTCCACCCATCAAATCCATAGCTTTCCAATTTAGAGAGAAGGATGTTGTGGGGGACCGTGTCAAAGGCCTTGCAGAAGTCCAGATAGATGACGTCTGTTGGTTGTCCCTTGTCCACTGATGCTGTCACTCCATCATAGAAAGTCACCAGGTTTGTCAGGCAGGACTTGCCCTTGGTGAAGCCATGCTTCATCATCCACAGCCTTTCCCTCATCTACCAGGCAGGTCACCTGGTCGTAGAAGGAAATCAGGTTGGTTAGGCAAGACCTGCCTTTCATGAACCCATGCTGTCTGGGCCTGATCCCCTGATTGTCCTCCATATGCCTGGCGAGCCCATTCAAGACGAACCGCTCCACAACCTTCCCCCGTACTGAGGTCAGGCTGACTGGTCTGTAGTTCCCCAGAACCTCCTTCTGGCCCTTCTTGAAGATAGGCATCACATTTGCCAACCTCCAGTCATCTGGGACCTCCCCTGTTATCCAGGACTGCTGATAAATGATAGAGAGTGGCTTGGCAAGCTCCTCTGCCAGCTCCTTCAGCACTCTTGGGTGGATCCCATC
>NW_009260268.1:90561-98550 GCF_000687185.1 Egretta garzetta | reverse complement strand
GTTGGGCCATTAAAGACCGAGGCAAAGAAGGCGTTGAGTATCTCAGCCTTTTCCTCGTCTTTAGTGGCAATGTTCCCCCTTGCATCCACTAGAGGATGGAGGTTCTCCCTGGATCTCTTTTTGCTGTTAACATATTTATAAAAACTTTTCTTATTATCCCTTACAACAGTGGCCAGGTTAAGTTTAAGTTAAAAGAAAACGCTTGTGACTTGCATGGATATATCAGTGGCAAGGGAGTCTCCTTCCTCCCTCCTTCCAGTGCAATTGGGCAGCATCTTGTCAAGCTTACACAGGGAGAAAGGGATGGGCTAAAATTCCTATAAGCATTTCATATCAAAAAGGAGGTTAGTCTGCCAGTCTGGGTACATAATCATTCTTCAGTGTCACAACATGTATTCTGTCACTAGAAATGGATGGAAAGCAAGTAAAAAGGATTCTTTCTCTGGACCCAAGTAGAATATAAAGCTAAATCAATTATGTCCAGGCTGTCTGAGTCACCCTGACAGGCACTGGCAGTTGTTCCACTCTAATCAAATAACTCCTCCTCCCTGCCCTACTCCCTCCAGATACATACAACACAAGAGTATAGACACCACAACTGAAGCAAGTTTGGATTGCAACTTCAACAGAATTCATACCAACTTCATGTTCACATGAAACTGGGGAAAAAAGCCAAACATGAGAAATATTATAATATTAAATTATAAAAGCAAACATTGACTGTGACAAAAGCAGTTGCCAGATAGCTCCTGTATTTCTTATGGAGCCAGAAAGCTTATATTGCCATGATTTAACTAAGAGCTATCACAATTTCTGAAACAGATTTAAAATCATACAGTTGACATCTAGTTGAGCTGTTACGTGAATTTGAGTCAGATAAGCTTTTGATGAGGGGAGACATGCTAATTGCTAATGTGTTGATATTAAAAAATAATAAAAAAAAGAAGGCTTCTAAATTTGTTTTTTCTTTTCATTCTCTAATGTCTCCTCCTCCCCTAATTGCATTAGAACAATTCAGACAAGAAAATAATGAGAAGGTTCCAGTTCCTGATTAAATTAGTACTTAATATAAAACACTAAAATATTTACTGAAGCACAAAGTAAAGTCCAGGTGCCTCATGTCTGAAATAACTTTTCATGTTACTAGCCCCCTAGTCAGATTTTGCATTTGGAACCATTTTAAATAGCATAGAAATAGGGCCAGGGTCTGATTTCCCTCCTCGCTCTCTCCCCCTGCAGCTCTGTCCCTGGCAGGCTAAACAGAAGTTATAGCAAGAAATAATCAAGAAGCTTTGGAGAGGGAAAAATTAGGGTAAAAGAAACATATAGGCATTCTTGCTGCCTACTGCCTACTTTCTTTTACCCCAATGCCAAAACCAGGGGAATGTTTTTAAGGGAGGGGAATTAGAGCACTGCCGTTCTAGAAAAGCTATATGTGTAAGGAATTGAACTTAAGCTCCTCAGGTTTTTGGAGAAATTCTGTCAACTGAACTGTTAAATGGATATGGGGCAAAATTTTCATGCAAGATATTTTCTAGCAAGAAGAAAGGTGCAGTCATGACCCTGAATGATGAATGGATACCTAAACATGACCCATGAGGGAAAATGCGTACCTTTACCTCTTATATTCTTCTTTCTCATTACTCTGAGAAGTATTGGGTTGATAGAAAAATATAAAAATACCTCTTTTGCCTATAGGTTGCAAAGTATTTCACAGAAGGATCAGGACTAATGTGAAACACAGCTACATTTCAAAATTACAGGCTTATTTTAGACTAGCAGTCATAGAATCTTATCTTAAACCTTTGTGTTGATAATTTAAGCACCTTATTTAGGCAATAACATAAATTATTTGCCACCATGATTTGTAGCTGACATCTCTTATGAAATTCTTGCAAATCTGGGTAAATTTTATGTCAAGGATTTGAACCACTGTACCAGTACAATAATTCTGCTGTAGCACAAAATAAACATGCTGTTGTTGCTTTCCTTTAGACTTCCCACGAAGTTAGGCAACCCTACTGTACAATGTGGTTTTCTGAGAGTCTGTAGTAAATTTTTTCCACATTGTCATACTAGGCTGAGCGAGTGAAATGGATTCAGCTAATATACATCCCTTGTGAGAGCTTTCTAATGAAAAAAGTATATTTTCTTCTATTTCTCATGACTTGCAGTGTTTTCATGCATTTTTCCTGTGCGGTTAGTTCTATGGCATTTTTGTGGTATATTTTTCAAATTTTTTTGTGTTCTTACAGATTGACCTTAATACTGTCCTGTCCAATGGATCTCAAAAATTTTCCAATGGATGTGCAGACATGTATAATGCAACTGGAAAGCTGTAAGTTTGAGTAATGTATTATCTTATAAATACTTTTGTAGGTATTACAACAGCTATGTAGGAGGCAGAAAGACCCCTTGTAGTGGTACAAGAACAAATTTTCAAAAAAGAATCCTTGATTTTACCAAAACAATCTGTGAAACATAAATTTTCAAAGGAAGAGATTCTTTCATCCTTACTTGGACTGAAAATCAACAGTTTTGTGTAAATCTAAAGTTAATATTAAACTTAAGTACCTAGTGCCGGTTTACCTTTACGCAAGATTTATGCACGTGAGGATTCACCATTAAGTCTTCGCTGTGTTCACACATACCAGGGGACAGTAATATGAGAGCATAATGGGAACATGAGACTAACTTAAGGGAGTGATTTATGTGAATATTCTGAACTCGATAACAATTCAGAGTCCTTAAAAGCTGGAAACAAGGTAATATATACTGAGTACCTGCTCTTTAGATTCCTTCCCAAGCTCTTCAGCATGCCTACATGTTATAGCTACATATCTGTAGTTTTCACCTAATCATCCTAGAAGATATTAGGGAAAGGATTTACTACAACAGAGAACTGTAGAAGATTGCACAGCATATATATGTATACGCCCATGTACCTACAAAAGGTGCATCACTTATACAGCCCTCATCCCCTCAGCTGGGGCAGCGCCTTGGCTCAGTGGAACACCCTCCAGAAAATCCTGGGAATGGTATGCTTTTACAAAAAATTGCAGGGTCCCTATGAAAGCCAGATGTATCTTTCATTACAATGAACAGATGGTAATATTATAAAACAGGCTTTCAATATGAGGGCAATGGCTGAATCTTTTTAGCAGGAATTTGCTTGACTAAAACTGAGAGATAGTTATTTGCTACAAATGTCAAGGAAGTTAGGGCAACATTATATATTCAGCGGATAATCCTACTAATAACCTATGCCACCTTTATAATTAATGTGACTAAATAAAAGGTTAATACGAGGCAGTTGTATCAGAGTACATACGGATGGTGGGTATACTCACTATATACAATTATGCTTCAAACAGGAAATAATATAGTATTTGACTGAACAAGAAAAAGGTATTTTTTTTTTTAAAAAGTGTTTAAAGATTATGAAATTGTTGCTTTCACAACTTCATAAAACTCAGCTGTATTTTTCCTCCTTCCAGCCCTTGTGAAGACAGGTCATACAACAACTGAGCATTCTTGAACACACAGGCATCTGTTTTGCTTTATAGAAACTTTTCAGAAGCTCACAATCCCCACAAACTGCACCATAGGGAACCAGTACTTATTAATTGAAGAGCACCATAGATGTTCTACTGTATTTTCCAACAGAGCATTTTTCACTGAGTCTTGTTTTTAATCATTCAGTTCAGTGCGATTAAATTCCCTGCTGCACATTCACATAACAGAGAGAGGCAATGTTCACAAAAGAAGAGCTCAACAAAAATACAAATGAGTGCTTCAAAATCTTCTATTTACAGAGAACGATCAGATGTGATTTCATAAGGAAGTTGCAAATAATAAAGCTTTCCCCATATCACCTTATCTAATTCTATTTTACCTGCAATTCCAGACACTGAAAAATAGAGACTATGGGCAAAGTAGTTGGCCTGAGGCAGAAAATTCTGCAGCCTGCGGGAGCTCTGGCTACACCTACATGTCTGAGAGCAGAATAGCTAGTCAGGTTTGCAAGAACAAGATAGCAGATCCCTGAAACCAAGAGAAATTACTTTGGGACAGATCCAAAGAGGTTAAGCACAGTGACATAACTTCCAAGCTCCTAGACCTTCAAGAGCAGAAATTCACCTGCCCAAAACCAGTTAGTTTCTCTATACAGGAAATACAGGAAGGGAAACGGACACCTTGGAGGAGTTACAAAAAAATATCTTCGTGCTGGGCAGGAGAGTAAATAGGTAAAAACCAATGTTTTATATGAGGCTGAACTCTGACCATTTTCCAAAACTTAGAAAAAGGTGAGCAGAAACATTTACATTGCAGAGTCTTTGGCTCTGGAACAGGCATCAATTTCTCTTTAAAATTATGGAAGAAAAGAGGAGGATGGGTGCATTAAGCATTTTCCCAGGCTTCATATCAAATCTCCTGAGGTAAGAGCCAACATAGCCCTGAGAGCCTGAATCCATCCAAGAATCTCTAATTTCTAGGCCACAGTGTCATGCTCTCCTGTGGCCGGCTGGTTTACTTTGGTGCACAGTGAGATAACTTGAACAGGGGGAATCGAAACACTAACCCTGGTTGTCAGTGCACTGTCCAGGGAAGTGAAAGACATGGGATTTCAAAACTGAGAACACAGTCTTCTCATGTCCTGAGTAAATGATCTCATCATCAGGCTGTGTTATAAAAATCAAAGTGGTTGCAGGAGCAGAATAGCAGCAGCCATGCTTCCAGATGTTTCTTTTAAAGTGATCATCATTGCTGTTTTTTTACACTGAGCACCAAGTTGAGTGGGACATTGTATAATTAAAAATTGACAATGCCCATTTATCTCACAGTTTGTTTAAATTGTATCTGATTTTGCAAGCCTTGTTCCTGCATGGGTCACGAAGCTAATCAGACGGTTTCTAACAAATCACTTATCTTTTTCTTACTCATCTTACCACCAGGTTGCAAAGAAAGGCTCACAGTTACTTATGAAGGACAGATCATAGGTTTTACCTCTGCTATAAAACTGTAATTTTGTTTAGTACTATATACTTCCCTTCGATATTGATACTGTTGCTCCAGCATAGGAAGCTCCAAGAGGAAAATTCATGCATAGCTTTTCTTCCCATACGACATTTTTATTTTTAGCCATTTCATGTAATGTTTTTTCCAAGGTCAGTCTAAGCAGCTGGATTTGCCCCTGGTTAAAGCACTTCACTTATATCATGAAGTGTCTGAAAAATATTGAAGTGGAAATATCTTCTATTTTTAAAGGATTTATTTTACCAAATGATTTCTCAGCAACTAGAATGAGCTGCTTTTGTATCTTGGAAAGGAAGCAAATGAAAATGCACATATGAAATAATCCCTTCTACATTTGTATGCTTTACACCAGGGCAGCCTATAGGCATGTGAGATAATTTTAGTTTTATTCTGCTTGAATAAGATACAAAGAAATGTCAGCTAGATACATATTTATTTCTGTGGCCTGTCTTCCAGGAAAGAAATGTTTTTCTTTCATGTGCTAGAACTTGTGGTCTCTCTCTGTTTAAAGTTTTGCTTTTATCTCACAGCAGTCCTTTATTCATATGTTACAATTATAACTTTACGTGACATTCAATATTTCTGAATTTTCAAAGAATAGTGAAAAGGCTAAGTCAGTTACAAAAAGAAGAAATATACTATGAAAAGCAACATGTGTAAGGGAGAAAGCACCTGCTTACCTCATAGTTTTATTTTGATCCTTATAATCTCTCTCAATAAATTAAATAAATACTTTTTAAATTTTGATTTACAGAGGCTTTTTTATCTTTCTAAGCAATCCTGTCTTTTGAATTTTTAGAGAAAATTCACTCTGTACTACACGATGCTGTTACCTGAATAGTACAATTTCTTTCCTTCCAGCCTCTAAATTGGACATTGTGCAAATGGAAAGATCTGTAAGCAGGCTACAACAGTACAGGCTACTGCATTACAGAAGATGATGTGCACATTGTCCCTTTCCCACAACAGCACAAAGATACCATGAGAAAGATAATAAAACTGTAGCATATTTCTTATCTGCCAGGGAACCTCGAGTATCTACCCGATTGACAGTAGTTACAGACACACTAGGTCGAGCTCTGCCTGTGCCTGAATGTGTGGAAACCATACCTCTTCTTTCCATTTCAGTAGCAAAAAAAGTTGTCAACAACTCAACCTATGGCTTCTGCTCTGCAGATGGGTGACTCAGCCCACTGTGCATATGTGAAGTGAGACCTGACACACAGCTACAAAGACCTAGATATTTGTAGTCTTCAGCTTCCGACCAGCGCAGGATGAAAGGGCAGTAGTAACAGTACAATTGTTGCTGAACCCACAGAAATTAATATAAAAGTGGCAGCTGAAAATCTATAGAGATTTGGGTTCAGCAAGGAATATTAGGTTTGAGAGATGTGGTAGAGGGCTGGGCCTGAACTGTTATGCTTGTCTGAAAGTCAGGCTAAGAAGGATAAACCTGTAACTCCCAAGGGAGAGATTCCATCAGAACAACTTAGAGGGCAGTGCAAGGGGCAGGCCCTTTGCAAAGCAGCTCAGAAGTACATAGAATAAAATCCTGCTTTCTTGGAGCTCCAGCATAAATTCATCCTCAAAATGCATCACAGCTGATTTCTGAAGTGTATATTTTTAGTGCGTAATGTATATTAGAAGAATTTATTCTAACCTCAAGTCAAAACCAGACTGGTTAGCTCTGTCAGCTCTTCCCCCTGCTACATTGCTTGGAATTTAGGGCACAATTCAAACCTCTGCCATGTTCTTAGGAACAGTAATGCGCAGGCAGCCTATCCTGGAGGCACGCTGTTGGGATGCCTAACAGAAGAGTAGTGAAATAACTAGTCAACATAACCGTAGTCCTTGCCTCAGCTCAATACCTAAAAAACTGCTTGATTTACGGAATAAATCCAATGTTATTCTTGGACCTGTACCTTACTAAACATTAAAGAAATAAAAATGGAATTTAGATAAATCACTGGGATTAAAAAAAGCATAACACAAATTCTGTAGTTGAACCAAACTATCTTCAAATTCTGTAGTTTAACCAAACTCGCTTGCTCAGTTATTTCATGCCACTCATGTTTGTTTATTGAACATGAGGAAAAGTGTTAGGTTTTAATATGCCTGTAGGTATTGTAAAATGACACAGGGGAAGCATTGCCTTCCAGGAATTAAACAGAATGAGTAGAAAATTTATTAGATATATTGGTATTCAGCTGGATCATAAGTTTGCCCAAAAATTTTATTCTTCATGGCTTGGAATGGTACTTTAAGGGTGGGTAAAAGGAAAGAACTTCGCAAATAAGACTGTCAGCAGAAGAAAAAAAGGGGGTATCTTGGAACTGCTGAGACAGTTGTGATTCAAAGGTGTGGAGTCTCTGACGGTACCGGGGAATTGTTTTCCCTGAATAACAAGCCTTGTTTTTCTGTAATCGTGTAAGTCCTTGGACGGCCTGGAAAAGCAATATTAATACTCTCAAGACACTTTAATAATTCTTCAGGACAAACATGTTGGCTGTCCACTGTCTTGCCTATGAGATTATGGGCTTTTAATGCCTACAGCTGATATTGAATTAGGCAAAATAAAATCTTCATACTCTTAGCATGCATGTATACAACTGATATAAATAGCTTGGTTCCAATAAGTTATGTGGACTGATGTGGGTTGAATAGAACCCTATTTGTTTGAGGTGGTCTTTGCTCCTATACTTTCAAATTTTGACGAATGAAAAAGTTATATGTATTATTAAGACTAATAATAGTGTTAAAAAAAACCACAGATACAATCTGCTTTTTTTTTTTCCCTTCAGGGACCTCTTTTATGGGTATTGATAACAACTTGTCAAGACAATTTTTGAAAAGGTTTTTGGGAAAGATCACCTAGACCAAGGGAAAGTTTGGGTTTCTCTTTTCCAGGCACTGTAGTTGCCCTCACTACTCAGAAATACTTCCGCAGGATCA